>NW_008649891.1:18637-24544 GCF_000695815.1 Acanthisitta chloris | reverse complement strand
AAGCTTGATAGCTGTGACAAAATACTTCTGTTGCTAAAATGCATGGAGGCTTTAGGAGGAGATAGGTGAAAACATCCTTCCAAAACCTTAACCTCATCTGCTAATCCTCTTCTTTTTGCAAGAATTTGATAGGGAGAAAGAAAAAAAACCCACCAAAAAACTGATCTATGTAGTGGCAAAGCTTCCCCCTTCTCCTTCCAAGTCAGTGAGCACACAATGATCTGCATAACACGATGTAGCTAAAACAACCTCCTTTCTAGAGGAATTATTTTTGAGAATGGATCTGCACATTTGCTGGAGCCAAGTCATGGTCAGCTGGGGAATTTTCATCAGAGTCTAAAAAATTTCTCACTAACAATCTGGATGCTTCCCTGGGGTTCTGAAGCAAACTTTTACAGCTAGCAAAACAACTAATAGGATTAGTTCAGGGGATGTGCCAAGTGTCTGATTGTAAGCATTTCACATAAGGTAACTCATTAAAGTGCAAATCATAGAAGAAATTTGATATTCAAGAAGGTCTCAGTAATTTTGAAAAATCTTGGTTGGATAATGATTTCTGTGCCTTGAAATGGAATTCTGATACAAAAGAAAAAGAAAATTCTAACACTACATAGTAAGAATCAGGTATTTTTAAAAAGAAATGGCTTCATTTCTTGTGTCTTTAATCTTTTTTTCTTTGAGTGTCTCAGGCAATCTGTAGTTTAGACTACTTTGGGATAAGAACACTGGGTGAAAATGTTACAATGTAATATTTTTTCAGTTATAATTTCCAAAATATTTGCAATATTTCTAAGCTGACTTGGGCTGAAAAAAGCTCTGGTGAAATCCTGTCAAGGTTCTGTGAGAAGCTGTGCCTCATCAATTCCACTGGGAATTTCCCATTTTTTTCTGTCAGCTGCTGACTTGATCTTCCTTCATCACCTATTGGATGGACAATGGAAACTGTGATCAGGGTCCCTTACCTCCTTAACAGCCCAGGTCCCTGAACCTGAAGAGCTGGAAGAATTCCTGGTTTTCTGGACATTGTGTATTTTTTAATATTTGAATGGCTTTCATGTGAGCTTTTCTTTAATATTAGCATTAACTAATTCACTTGGTATGTGTATGAAACCTTGGGATGAGCTTTCCTGCTTTCTGATGTTCCTGCAGGTATTGATGTAAAACATGTCCCCTGTTTGAATGCCAAGTGTAGAAATGCAAGTACAGGCTGGTCTTGCAGACAAAGAAATTACAACTCTTAAATCACAGCTAAAGTTGTTCAAACTTGGAGATGCAGTCATCTGTTTTGTATTGACTTCTTTTAAAAAGACATGTAAAATGAAGACATTTGAACTGACATTACATAGAAATAGACATTAATTAGTCAAAGATAGTTTTGCATTTCCCAAGTATTTTATTGAACGTTATGTTAATTATTAGAATGTTTGGAAAGCATATGCATTTTCAGAATAAAACATGGAAATTCATCCATCACCTTGTCTTTTAAGGCTTTAATCCCTTCTCTCAAACTAGACCACTTCTGCCATGGGGAATTAGGCATTTTTTTTGTTGTACCTTTCTGCAAGATGAGCTCATAATTACATGTAAGTGTAAAGGATGTTCCTATTTTGCTGGAAATACTGCGCACATCTGATGCTTATGTACTTGATGCTTAAAATGGAAATAATGCATTGTCACAGCAGAGACATCTTTGTTAAAAAATATTCCCCTATTTACATGTTTATATTGATAGAAATGTTGAGGTGTTCTCTTCTTTGTTCATTAGCAATGAGCATTGGGAAGGTAGCAGGCTTTAGAAAGGTACAATCAAATTGTTCATGATTCATATTTGTTCTAACTGGGTACAGTAGTGACTGGAATTGCACATTTATGTTGCATAATTTTCTCAGCATCTTATTCATAGCTGTCTGTGTTCTTGCTTCAGAGGAACATGACAACACTGTCTTACTACTCCAACCTGGCTCAGAGAAAACAGAAAATGTCGGTAGGAGTTTACTCCTGACATGTCACAAAATCTACCCAGACAACTTCAAAAAGGAAGTCACAGACTACACTGAAATGCCAATGCCGAAGACAAGACAGAATATACAGAAGTCCTTCAGACTTTTTTATTTAGTTTTGTTCCTGCTCATGTCTCCTACCCATTTAGAAGTGCCCTGCTACTATGCCTATGATATACAGAATGATGTGTCCCAGGCACATAAAACCCCCTATCCTACTCCTCTAGTGCCCAGATGAAAGGCAATTATTTTTCCTCTTTAGCTAGACATCAACCAGAGGTACTATCAGGGAAGGCTGATGTGTGACAGCTCATGAGAAGTAGAGTGGAAGCAGAGGCATGGTCCACAACAAACAGAACATCCCAGTGTGTATAGCCAGCAGGCAGCTCCTGGCTATATTCCCTTTTGCTGGAATAAAAGCCTTCCTACTAGAGCTCTAGCAAATTCTATATATTTCCTGTCATGCTCTGCAACAAAGTAATTCAGTAGGCAGGCTGCTACTGACATGTTTAAAGTGCTCTGTGTTTAATAGTCTAAGCTATTTCTTTACCATTTTGATTGTGAAATTGAGGAAATCTGTATGAAAAAAATGTGATGATACTTCTAGTAGAATTAAAAGGGATTCCTTTGAAAGAAACTTACCATGAAGGCAAGTGTATAGGGCCTTATTTGCAAAGGTGGTCTATACAAGAGAACATTGGTCTTTGAATGTTGATCATCAAAGGTGTAATTCATAAGTGCAGAGAAGTGTTTTCTACATATGCAAATGTGTGTTGTGAATGGGAGAGTGGCTTTTACATAGTTAGAAAATTAACATAAATTTATGCAATCACTACTTAACAAGCAAATTTTGGACCATGCCTGAGGACTCAAACTCAGGTTTTGTAGCAAAATGGGTTCACAAAAATTCAAGTACTTCTCTTTGTGCTTTTTCTTTGGACCACCCTGTCGATTCATCAGGCCCCTTTTTGGCCTCCTACTCTTAAAAACTAAAACAATAAGTATAGTTCAAGCATAGCACATACTGCACCAGGTGACTCAAAACAGACAACTGCACAGTAATCCTGAAAGAGGCTTAAACTGGGGACTGCTGTTGGATCCAATTTATATAATATAATCTTTCCAGAAGACTGGCAGTAATCTGAGCATTCTGCAAACCAAATGTTAGGATTGATAGTTCCTATAGTTTTACACATTGAAGACAGTATTGCTGGAGCAAAGCTGCATATTCTGCCTTTACAACACCACTTGAAAACCTCAAAATTTCCTCTTGGAAGTGACAGAGAGAAACAGTATCATAAAACGTAGGAAAAATTAAGAAAAAAACATGAATGGAGGAAAAAACAGAGCTAAAGTTCTTCCAAATTCTGTTTTGTTTGTGGCAGAGAAGAGATACATGAGTAGAAGGCAAGAGACAAAAAACACCCTGCTGAAATGCATGCCTGTTTTCTCATAGCTCTGGGAGCAATTGTTGATTTACAGCATACAAATTATTTCTTATCTGTTTATCTGAAGCTGAATAGAATTTTAGTCCATCATTGGCTATGATCTCCTTGTCTCATTATGTGCTGTAAGGACTTGAGTGGGATATGAACATGCTCGAGTGAGTTAGTAATAACAACTTACCTAAAAATCGTACCATAAAAACCTGAGTTTGTGAAATAGATTTCTTGGCAAAACAGGAATTTAACTGAAAACTTTTCACTTGTAGAAACACACATCATTCATATGTTTTTTTCCCTGGTAATTTAAGAACCACTATTTGGATATGAATTCCGCTGCTAATATAAGGAAGGCACTCATCTGAAAATCCAGATGTTAAGCAATTGCCTTGAAGTCCAAAGAAAGCATGTGCATATATACTTAGCAGCTTTTCTGTGCTGTGTTCATTGGTTGAACTCTTTGTATCTTGACTAGGAACAGATGATTTCTTAAATGGGTTAGTCTTTTGTAAAACATCTCCTTGCCATTCTTGAAAGCATTTCCACAATCTGAATGACTCTACTTCTTGGTTTCTTCTTGAAAGAATGCAATGGCTAGAGCCTTATGTCTAGTCAAGTTTGGGTATTTTTTGCTTGATCTCTGTATGATTAACATTTAGCATTTGTTTGGGGAAAAACTTCCTGTAGTAGATGATCTAACTACCTTCTAGAAGGTGATGCCCAGAAGGAGGATGTTGACATGTAAGACTGTTGCTCCTTTCTCAGATATTAGCTTTTGATTTGGATTTTTTTTCAAAGTAAGTAAAATTCTCATTAGAAAATTATTCAAAAGTCAAGGGGCAGATCATGGCATACCTGGGATTCCAAGACAGGTATTTTGGGCAACTTCTTCTCCTAGATACTTCCGCCCTTTCCAATATCCCCCAAGCAATAGATATTTTTGGTTATTTATTTATGTGTGTACTTGAGATCAAATTATACAAGCTATCAGTTGCTAAATTACATACTTGTTTAAAATTGTTTTACTTTATGAATTTCAGGAGGTTACCCATGGTAAATTTTATCTTTCATATCTCTATATCTTCACATCTCACCTTTGGAATGGAGACAATGCTCTACATGAAAAAAAACAGATAGAAAAACATCAGCTTATATAGGTGTTATGAATCATGTAAGTAATTCTGTTCCTGGTATTGGATTTTTTTTTTAAAATGGCAACTAGATTCTACTTTATTTTGTTATATTACAGAAGTTGTGTGAATCAGTTTTGAACAACTATATTTAATTTATATTGAACCATTACACATTCATTTTTATTAAGTTCTGTTCTTTCTACTCTAAAGGACATGAAAATGTTCATTGTGCTTCTTCCATTCTGCAGCCTTGATTTTCTTAGTTCTCCTGAACTTTCCATGATCTTTCGACCTTATCTAGGTTTTTCACTATGTCCTCATTCTGAAATATGCACTGAAATCTACTTTTCTTCCCTCTTTTCCCTCTTTCCTTTTTTTTTTTTTTTTTTATTTTAAACAATAGGCACTTCTGTTTATTTAGAGGTAACAGATCATTTGTCTCCTCCTTTCCAGTTGAAGCCTTTTAACTATGGTTTAGTGATTCAGTAATTACTGTGCACTTAAGAATGGGAGTTGATACTTGTTTCTTTTCTAATCATGCTTGTATAACTTTCCTAGCTCTACTTATAAAATATACCAACCTAAATATGAATGTCATCTGCAAGATTTTAAATCTCTAAATTAATAAATATATTTTTCCTCTGAAGCTTCTTATACTCTTTTCATATAGAATTCTGAAGTAAAGGCTGAAAAAGAAAATTGAGTTTAAGGCATTTGTGAAATTTGTTTCACAAATAAACAATTCTTTCAATTCTATGACTCTTCTGATTTTCCTTCTCTAGTGCTTTTGTAACCAATACTCCTCCATTCTTCATGATTTACCACTGTGTGGTGGAAATAATCAGCACTGAACCAGGCTTCAACATTTAATTGGAAGAAACACTTGTTTTCTTTTTTCATAGTTCACAAAACCCCAAGACTTATTTTATCAGTTTGTGTAGGTTTGCTGCATGAATATATCTTCAAAAATACCAATATGAACATTTATTAAAGTTTTATTTAGTTCCAAATGAAGACTTTTGTTGATAACTATTCACTTTAGATACATGTGTACAAAAAATAAATCAACGTTTTTGTACTTTGTTCTTTTAGTGTGCCCTTTAAATTCACTTTGATGCATTGCATTTCACTGAAATTGATTTTTTCCCCAGCATTTAATGCTGTAATCACATGATGTCTTGGAAAAATTCCAGCTAAGAGAACTACAGATCTTGTCCTTCCTTAAGGAAGAGTTCTTAAAGTTTAATGGCAACTTAATTTAACTCCCTTTGAAGGCACAGTTGCAAATATTTTAAAAATAACTCAGATTTTGTAATTTGCTTTGCTTTGTTG
>NW_008649891.1:12879-18599 GCF_000695815.1 Acanthisitta chloris | reverse complement strand
GTTAACTTTAAAACTCTGTTGATTTGTATTTGCCAAACATAGCTTTCTTAGTGTCTCTTTTACTTGTAGTTGAAAATAACAGTTTTAGCTTCCTAGATTATTTATCAATTCACTGCTGTTGCAGAGTCAGCAAAAGAAATGAACCGATTTTTCTCCATGGGTCCTGTATATATTTAAGATTGACCTACTCTTTGAAGATGAAACCAATACATGAGTCTTTTCAAATAAAAGTTCAGTACTGAACAGCAAAGTCTTGCAGGTGCTGTTGCTGTTACTGTCACATGTGCCTCCCTTGAAGTCAGCTGGAAATCTATAGTCAATCTGATGTACATGCTTCTCATGATGGGACCATGTCTTCTGTCTATTAAAGATGTTTCTGCTCATCAGCTGCAGCAGTTGATTTTAAGGCAATTTTTGTTCTTTGGAAGTGCTAACTGCACTGTCGAGCTCAGTGCTTTAAGAATAATATGGTTGAGTGGTGCATTTTCTCCTCCTAGTGTTATTGCTCAGCTCTTACTCATTTTTGAACAGGAATGCAACCAAGCATAGTGTATATTTGTAGTTAAAAAGAAAGGCAGTGTTCTCTGTAGTCAAATTTCAACCATTCTTAGAACTGTGGAAGATAAGTTACAACTGTTCTTGGTGAGGACTGAATAACTTCAGTAATGCTTATTAATTTGAATAAATACCAATGGGACATTTTCTTTAATAGAAAAAAAGAAGATACATATGTAAAACATTTATTTTTAATAACTCTAGATCCAGATTCATCTTAGTATCTGTCAGTGTGAGTGCTATGAAAGTAACATGGAGTTTTCTAAGGCTGGGAAAAAAAAGAGCTGAATAATACTTGGGTATCATATCTGGAAATGTTAAGAGCTGTCTGCTGGCTTGCTTTTGAGGTAGGTGAGAGGGAATAAAACTGTAGGTCCAGGATTCTTCGGCCTTCTGCCTAGGTATGATATACGTTATTCTCACATATGTGAGATGTAGGCCCAGTAATGTCTGTGTTTACCCACCTGCCCAAAACGTGAAGTTAGATTAATGAACTATAACCATTTTAACTCACTTATTCTCACAGCCTAGCATACAGCCGTTGTTTTTCAGATATGTAGAATGCATAGCTAAATGATTAAAGAGCAGTTAAAACCATATTGCTCTTAATGTTATGCTTTGCAAACTCTTTCTTAAGCCAAGTCAAGGCATCAGCTGGCAGCTTCACTTTAAATTAACCTCTGTTTTACATTACAGCTGGAGATAATATTATTTGATTTTCAGCGCACATAGTGCTTGCCTTCTTAAAGCTGAATGCATTTTAATGTCTTCTTCAACTCTGTGTAATACTGGAGAAGACTTATGCAAGGAATTAAAGAATACCTTGCCTGTCTCAAACACTGCTAATGCCACAAAAGGCATTTGCCCTAAGATGTGCTAGCCACCAAGGCAACTACTTAAGATAAGCACAAAAGAGAGGAGTTTGTGCTAATTCCAGGTCTGGTGGAGACGAGGTCAGGTTAGCACATCCTGATTAACACATCTAAACAAAAAATCCCCCTGTGGCAAACTGCATATACATATCAAAGATCACCTCGGACAGGCAGTATCTGCAACCTCCAGACCCCCCACCCCGGGCCTTCCTGGCTTCACATATCAATTAGGAATACACCTCTATGGAGACCCGGAATTTGGACTGTGTAAAGGTGGTACCCTGAGACGAGCAACTCGGGGCCCCCACCACCAACAGTTTGACTCGGGACCCCCACCACCAAGGGAACAACTTGGGACCCCCACCATGGAGAAGCCCAGGGTGAAGAAGGACCAACAGGACACCACTGGATCCACAGGTGGTGACTATCTCTCATTTCTGTCTTTCTCCCCCTCCCCTCTCTCTCTTCACTCTCTTCCCCCTCTCTTTCCAATTTTTTCTCAAAGTCATACAGAACCCTTGTTATTATATTATTAGCCTATTATTGTCTTTTGGCATATGATCTTGTTGGCACCTTAATTTGGGCAGAGGTATCTCTCACAAATCAGATCATAACAACTTGTAAGGCTGAAACTAAGGTCTGTTTTCATATAGTCTTAGTAACTGGTTGAATTTTACAGTTTAGACTCTATCCACCCTCAAGTATGAAGCACTGAGCTAAGAATGTATCTTGTGTGTCTATGATTATGATTCAGTGACTTTGAAAATGTCTGTATTTTACTACAGATAAATATAGATAGATTGTTTATTTATCACTTTGGCTTTTCCCAAATGTTCTTTGTCACTGTCCTGATGCTTTGCACAAATGCTAACTAAATGCTCTGAAGGAATAAACAGGAGCTATTTCTCAACAGTTTTTCCATGGTGCTGAGGAGTCTAAAAAATCCAATAAAGTGATCTGCCAAATCTTGGTAGAGTGTCATTATATACATGTATCAATCTCATTAAGACATTTTCCAGGCATCTAATTTAGGAATTATAGGAGATAAGAATAACTGCAATTCAGATTCAGTCCTGACATCAAGCCTCCTGCCTTGTTAACTTTCTGCTTTCATCTTGCTATCTGAGTAAATCAAAACCAAAAGTTATCCCAAAGCAGATTTTCAAAACAAAACAGAACAAAACAAAACACAAAAAAAAAAAGGAAAAAAAAAAGGAAAAAAAGGTTCAGTGGTAAAAGCAGAAAGTTCCTTGAACATTTTCATTATCTTGTTTATGGCCAAAGTATTGGCCTGGGATTCTGGAGAAACTGGTGTATTTGTCCCAGATCTCCTCTGTCCCCTTACAAAAATACTGTGAACACTTTTTTCTTTCTCTGGAAAACTATAATCGGACCTAGTACTAAAGCATTATCATTTGGTTTTGCCTAATATCTTCAGGGCATGGACTCTGTCCTACTCTGTCTAGTGGTAAGGGCATAAAATCACTCTCATATGGCTGAGCCCCTGGGCCCTACAATGTGAAAAATGATACATACTATATCCTGAAGCATCAGATTTGATTTTTGCCTGCATACACAAACATTCAGTTAGGGCAAGCTAAGATTAATTAATTAATTTAAGATTAATTTCTTACTATTTAATCAGAACTGGGAAATCAGCAATTGAGAATAATAGCTCATCTTCAATTTTCAGAGAATCAGAATTTTAATATATTGCAGCACTGGCAAAGGCAAGGAGGTATTTAGTGAAGTTTCCAGCAGAGTGTGGGTGTATCATGGCCCTTAATTTCAAAGACGTGAGTTTTTAGCTACTGAAAATCCCACACCATGCCTATCTGTATCTTCAAGTAGTTTTGAAAATACGGCATAGAAATGTGTTGTAAATATCAGTGAGATGTCAGGCTACATTGCTGAGAGTACCAGTTCTTCCCTAATCCCATATATGAAGATTTGAGGCATCCCTTAATCATTGCTGTATAGATTGCTCTCAGTATAGTGAAGTCTTTGACAACCGGTGAAACAGGACTTTTGCATAATCTGTGTAAACATTTTGAGTACTTCTGTGTGTGAAGTAGGACAACTGTTTAAGATGATGGTTGACATTCATAAGTATATTCCTCCTATGACTGCCTTTCTTTTAAACTGCTGTTATAAAATTCATGACTATAAATAACAAGTCCATTCAAGGACTTTGCTCCACATTCTTATGGAACAAGAGTATTTAGTAGTCAAGCTAGGAATTTAGTAATTATTAATTTAGTAAATCTAGTAATTTGGTAATGAAGTTCTGCGGCAAGGTCACATAGGATAATTAAGGAAGTTATTTTCCAGCCTGTAGCCCAGAGAAAAATATCCACCAGAAAAAAGAATAGATGCAAGATTAAGTACAACTACAACTACAAGAGAACAGGAAACACAATAGTTTTCTTTAAACAAACGAAACAGGAAGAACTGAAGCTGTAACTTCTGCAGTTAAGTCCTATTCCTGAAACACCTGTTAATCAATGAACACCTGTGAAATTCTTGGTATACTTTAGGGATACAGAACTAATGTAACACAAGCAGATGGGAATAGTCTTGTAAACTGAAGTGAATGGATTATATCATAATCTAAAAGAAAAGTCATCCAGTAGAGGAATACCATTCTGTAATAAAAGACACTTACATACAACCACTGATAGAACTCAATGTGTGAGTAGATCGTTTATAAAGCCGGTGGGCATAATACTTTCCTTTTGCAAAGAAGGTTTCTTGCAATAGCTGAGTCTGCATTTTCCTAGTAAATGTTCATCACTGCAATGCTAGTTTCAAGGAGCTTTAGCTCTCAAAGCAACATATCAAAATGCTGTGTATGGAGGGGATGATTCTTCATTGATCACTGAACAATTCAAACCCGGGCATGAAAAGCAGGATTCTAGTCCTTAATTTGACTTCACTTTTTTATCAGTTATGCTTCAGATAGGTTAAAGCCCTCCTTAGCTATGCCCTGTACCTTTGCATAGGGACTAAATGTAATAACAACCCTTTTGAATTAATAGCTTTCTCCCTAATTCAATATTATAGGTGAAATTGTAGAAAGAAGCCAGTGAGTACATCCTTTCAAAAAACCCAAAATATTTGTGAACTAGGAGTTGATGTAGCAGAACTGTCTCAGCTGCAGCTTTGTACAGTTTTTCTCTAGTGTAATACTGATAGCATAAAAGAAACAAATAGGGTTTATTTTATGAATTATTATAAAATTTCATAGATGCTTTTGTCTAACTTGACATTTTCTATTTGGTCTTGAAAAGTCATCAAGTTGCCTACGTATCCTTTTTAAGAACACAAAAGAAAAAGAAATTTCCTTGCTAATAGCATGGGAGCATCAAACATGCAGATCCTGTAATTTCCTTAGTTGTTGAGAATGTCTTAGAATCACAGATGCAGGTGTTTAATATAACTTTTCTAGTGTGACGTCTGTGCCATAAAGAACATAAATATGTGTGAGTGAAAGTTTGTCAAGTAGATATTTCAAAGTTTCTAGATAAGGGAATATGAAAAAATAGGCTTGGGAAGAACATTGAGTACTAAGAAATCTGATCTGCATACAAACCAACCAAACCATGTCAGTTACTAGAACAGATTTTCTATTAATGCAAAGTAAGGCAAATACATTCTGCAACTTAAGTTTGACCATTAAGAAAGACTATGGTAGGTGTAGTGAATCAAATTGAATCAATCAAAGGAATCAAATCAAATAGAATAGAACAGAACAATGCAATGGATTTGTGTGACAAGGTTCTGCCAGTGTGGGACTACAGGGGTGGCTTCTGTGAGAAGCTACTAGGAGTTTCCCCATTTTCAACAGAGGCAGTGCCAGCTGGATCAAGAAGGACCTGTTGCTGGCCAAGGTTGAGCCCATCAGCGATGGTGGTAGAGCCTCTGGGATAACATATCACAGAAGGAAGAAAAAAAATGTTATTGTGCAGAATTATTTGCAGCCAGAGAAGAGAGGAGTGAGAATATGTGAGCAAAACAGCCCTGTAGACACCAAGGGCAGTGAAGAAGAAGGGGGAGGAGATGCTCCAGGTACTGGAGAAGAGATTCCCCAACAGCCTGTGGTGAAGTACATGGTGAGGCAGGCTGTTCTCCCGCATCCTATGGAGGTCCACGGTGAAGCAGAGCATATGGAGACCCCACCAGGGTAAGTGGATGCCTGAAAGAAGGCTGTGACCCCTGGGAAGCCTGCACTGAGGCAGGCTCCAGTCAGGGACCTGCAGACCTGTGGAGAGAGGAGCTTCAGCAGGTTTACTG
>NW_008649891.1:2155-12584 GCF_000695815.1 Acanthisitta chloris | reverse complement strand
GACCCACATTTGAGCAGTTAAAGAAGAACCATTACCTCTGGGAAGGACTTGCAACAGAGAAGTTCATGGAGGACTGTATCCCGTGGGAGCAACCCCATGCTGGAGCATGGGAAGGACTCCTTTCCCTGAGGAGGAAGCAGCTGCAGAAATGTGATGGACTGACCATAATCCCCATTGCCTGTCTCCCTGTGCTGCAACAAGGGGATAGGTGGAGAATCAGGAATAAATTTAAGACCAGGAAGGAGAGAGGGGTGAGGGAAAGGTGTTTTTAGGATTTGTTTTACTTCTCATTATCCTACTCTGATTTCAATGGTAATAAATTCAACCAATTTCCCTAAGTCAAGTCTGTTTTGCTTGTGACAGTAATTGGTGAGTGATTTCTCCTTGTCCTTATCTCAACTCATGAACCTTTCACAGTATTCTCTCCCCTGTTCAGCTGGCCTGTGACTGTGCAAATATTCCTGTCCTGCTCTTTGTCCAAATCTTTCTTATATATTATCCATCGTGAATGTAAGAGGAAAAACTGTGAAAATGGAAGATAGTTGCAAGAAAGGCAGAAGGATTAAATACTGTTGGGACCCTGTTGCTCCTGTCCAAGATGGGGAAGAAGGTTACCATGAAGTGTTCCCTTACAGAGAGGATGTCTCCTTCTGTGCAAGAAAACATTTTGAAGTTGTTTAATAACAATAACAACAACAACAACAACAACACCATAACATCACCACCATCAGCAACAATAATATCAGCAGCAGAGCTGTATTATAAAGGAAAACAGCTTTTGCCAGGTGAACTCAACATGTGAGCATTAGTGATCTATTGAGCAAAGGCAATTATAGGAAAAAAGCTAAAAGATTCAGAAAAGGTAAGTAACATGAAGCGGTCTTACCATGGCAACAGGAACTCAAAATCTGTCCATGTGAAGCTGCCCCTTTGCTTTGCAAAGTAGTACATAGGATGCAGTTCTCAGAGCTGATACATATTGATAGCAAACAGAAAATCCTGAAATGCTTTATAAACCTTTATGATGAATAGTTTTACATCCCTGATGAAAATATAAAACAGCTCTTTTACTGTTTTGTTGAATCTTTGGCAATTTGAGAGCATCTTAAAGATGCCATGTAATTTTTAAAGTAATTCTTCCCCCCAGATTAGAAATGCATGGTAAGGATTCGTTAACCACCTAGGTCTCATCAGATGTAGAGGGAATAGCCAAAATTTTTTTAGATATTATTCTGTAAATACCCAGGTATCTGCTTATTGTTGACCATTCTCTGCTCCTTGTAGACTAGATTTTTTGTGGAATATTTGCCCTGAAAATAGGAACGTCCATGCTCAAATGGTTTATCCATTAACACAGAGAAAGACACATAACAAACACAGACACACAGGCACACAGACAGACACACACAGGTATGTGTTAGCTTGCTTTAGAAACTGCTTCACATCTGCAACTCTACTGATCAACAAAGTTATTTACAAAGGACCTTAAGAAAACATACTGCTAGCTAGAAATACTGTGTCATGGCCTTTGCGCAACTTGAACTAGAACTGGAAGAATAATTTCACTTGGCAGTGAAAGTGTAAGAAATATGGGAGGTCATATGCATACATGGTGTTCTCTCTGAGTCAATTCAGGACCTGTGGATGCTCTTTTGACGTATTGCCCCTATTGCTTCATATGGCTTGAAGGTAAGGATGAAGGAGACAGTAAGGCCATGTTCTTGCCTTCTGCAGAGCAAGGCATGTGTTACAGGGTGGTAAAAAGTATTCTTCCTGGATTTAACCTGAGTCTGTAAGGATATGTCTTTTCCTAGCAAACAGGTGGCAAAAATCTGTAATTTCCTTTCTCTGTTTATAAACAGTGCATAATGAAACTATTTTAGAAGACAGGGATATTGGTGATTTTATATTCTCTGACTGTTGCTAAATATATCCCATAGTCTCTAGAGAACCGGGGAGTTATCTTGCTGGCGGTGGTTATCTCTTGCTATATTTTTTCTCTTCTGTTGTGCTTTTCTTAGTGAGAAGAATGCATCAGAGTTCTAGCTGTCCCCAAAATTTTGCAGTATAGACCAGTATAGGAATTTCTTCCTCTGGTAGAGGGGAGAAAAAGAAAGGCAGAAAATTAGCATCTCTCTGACAGGGTAAAATCCCTGTCTTGCTGGGGTTTTGCATTCAGAAACAGTTCACATTCAGAAAGCTTCCTGAAGCATTTGCTGTCGCTGGACATAGGAGTGTTAGGTTGCTGGAGCTGCAATGTAATCTTCTGTTAGAACATGCCGTTTTAGTCAAAGAAAATGCTGTTTCTTTTGTATTTTTATCCTCCTAATATTATTTGTAATTAATATTGCTGTATTGTCTAGAGACAATTTAGAACACATTACCAGATGAGGCCACAGGTTTTAGAGTAGAAAAACCCTGCATCATTTCCTCCTACAAGCGTATCTACGAGCTAATATCTTGCTAAGACAGTAGGTATGGCAGCACTTTGTAAAACTTGCAGAAAGTTGTGGCAGATGAGGCACCTTTTTTTTCCCCCAGAGGGCAGTGTTTGTTCGCTAAACAATGTATCGTTTAGTGTGTGCATTGTTGTACAATGTTCCCTTTCCAAAGGCAAAGAACAGAAAAGGATGCTACAAACCAGTCCTCCTTTGATTCTTTCTCTTTTTCATTACTGTTGCTTGGAGAAAAAAATGCCTCTGTAATGAGTAAGTTTTCCATATCACAGAATTTAAGACAATGAGTGAGGAATTCCTTCTTACAGTAAAAAGTACAACTTGCTGTTGGAAATATTTAGACATATTAAAAAACTGAAAAAGTATTATACAGCCCTATTTCATTTCATACACATATACATAGTCTCATCTTTTTCATCAACAAGAAATTTAGTAAATGTGACAGTGTTCTTTAATCAAACACATCAGAAGATTGCAAACAGCTTGCCTGATTTTATACTTAAGTTTAGGTGGTCATGGTCTAGGTAATATAAATTTAGCCAATTGGAGCACCTTACAGAAAATTAGACTCCTAAGCTACTTGCAGGTATGGAATTAGGTATTTGGATAACTTGTTGAATATAACAAAAAAACCAAACCCAATTCTTCACTATGAAGAAAAAAAGCAATTAAATACAAGATTTGCATGATGCACAGACTGTTTTCAGAGGCTGTATCTGACCTGGATAAGGTCTAGAGCTATCATGCTCTCAGAAAGCCTTTAATTCAGTGAGATTGCCTAAACTCCCGTGAAAACTCAAAGTATAACAAGAATGATAACATTTATGCATCATACTTCTTTTGGGGATGAGTCACCAGATGTTAGAACCTTGCGGTATCTTACAATACCTGTTTTTCTAAACCGTCTATTTATTGCAGGCTATTCCCTGAAATTTACTTATCACTGCTTAAATAAAAGGATTGCTTGAAGAATGGAAAAATTAACACCCATGCAGAAACTTGAAAGTAGAAGTTGTTTTTCAGTTTTGCACAGTTTGAAGTGGAAGAGAGTTTAATATTTATAAACTTTTTTTATTACAAGATTAATTTCAATTTTAAGCCTCTATTTTTTCTTTGCTTCCATTTGATGATGATGATGATGATGATTATTATTATTATTATTATTATTGCTAAATACCTTGCAGCCAGGTGACGTAAACCAAATGATACATAAAGGTGCTCTGTGAATTGTTTTGTTTCTCTTTCTGTATTCTTGGTATGCATTGAGAAAACCTTGGCCTTGGGAAAAACTATAAGCTTGGAAAATCTCTGTCCTAAAGGAATATATCTTACTTTTTTTCAGCATATCTTGTAAAAGGTTACAAATTTATTTTTCATCCTTTTTTTTGTCCACCATATATAATCATAAAATTATTCTTTTGCTTTGTAATCAATTTCTTCCATGGTGAAGATATTTTGAAGGGTTCTAGAGTGGATGACGTAAAATAAGTTGGCAGATGAGTGAAAAATCCAGTGCCTAGGTTGTTTGGTTTTTTAAAATACAGCTTTAACTGAGATGTAGGCTAAGGTACATTTATAGTTGGAAATTACATCTCAAATATCAGAAATTGCATTAAAAATAATCTTAGAAAACTAGTAAAAGTAGATTTGTCACTGAAAGCCCATATTTGGGAGAAAAAGGAATGATTTTAGTTAAAGCAATTAAACACACTGAAATTATTTTCAACAAGTACGGATTATCTCTGTAGTTTTGCTGACTGCAGCTCCTGATTTTTGTACTAGCATTTACTGAAGAAAGTGTCATTTTTCAGTCAAAATGAGGATTCTATAGTGACAAGGGGGTCCTGAATGTGGGGAAGAATATGCCCACACACTCATACAGGCTGGGGGCTGACCTGATGGACCTGGTGATCTTGGTGGACAATAAGTTTGTTCATGAGCAGCAGTGTGCCCTTGCTGCGAAGGCCAGTGGTGTCCTGGGGTGCATTAGGAAGAGCATTGCCAGCAGATCAAGGGAGGTGATCCTGCCCATACAGTTAGTCCTACCAGGGCCAAACCTAGAGTATAGTGTCCATTTCTGGACTCCTCAGTACGGGAGGGATATAGAATGGGTCCAGTGAAAGGGAACAAAGATGATTAATGGGCTGGAACATCTGTCTTAGGAGGAAAGAATGAGAGAGCTGAGAAACAATTGAGAGGGAGCATTATCAATGCCTGTAAGTATCTGAAGGAAAGGTGTCACAGAATCATTTAGGCTGGAAAAAACCTCTGAGATCATCATGTTCAAAGTTTGACTAATCAAAGCCTCCTTTTCTGCAGGCTAAACAACTCCAATTCCCTCAGCTGCTCCTCACAGGTCTTACTCTTTAGACACTTCACCAGCTTCATTGCCCTTCTCTGGACATGCTCCAGCATCTCAATGTCTTTCTTAAGGTGAGGGACCCAGAACTGGACACAATACTTGAGGTACAGCCTCATCAGTGCTGAGTACAGGGAGACAATCACTTCTCTGGTCCTGCTTGCCATACTATTTCTGATACAAACCAGGATGCCTTTGGTCTTCTTGGCCACCTGGGTACATTGCTGGCTCATGCTCAGCCACTGTCAGACGGCACTCTCAGCTCCTTTTCTGCTGCATCATTCACTTTCCAGACTCTCTTCCCCCAGCCTGTAACACTGCATGAGGTTGTTGTGACCCAAGGGCAGGACCTGGCACTTTGCCTTATTGAACCTCATATCATTGGTCTTGGTCCATCAATCTAGCCTCTCCAGATCCCTCTGAAGCCCCTTCCTACCTTCAGGCAGATCAACACTGCCACCCAGCTTGGTGTTGTTAGCAAATTTACTGAGGATACACTTGATCCTGTAGTCCATATCAGCAATAAAGATACTGAACAAGACTAGGCCAAATACTGAGCCTTGGAGAACCCTACCAGTGGCTGTCTGTCAACTGGATGCAGTACTACTCACCACCAGTTTCTGCCTCAAGCCAGTTTGTAATGGCCACAGGGATCTTTAGACTGTGGTCTGGGTATACTGCAGAGACTTCAGCTTCTGTGCAGATAAATGGCCATTACATGAAGCAAAAATAGTGTTTGAACAAAACAACTCCCCCAAAACCAACCAACCAACCAACCAACCAACCAACCAACCAACCAGAAGTATACAAGCTGTGAAAGTGAGTCTAATACAAGAAGCTGCACCAACAGAACAAATTCGTGTTGGTGATGACCTTTTAGTTCATCTAAACATCAGTGCTTTAAACTAGACAAGAAACAGAGGAAACTTTTTCCAAGCTCCCAGCATTTCCACCAACATAACACCACCAATAAACTTTACTATCAGCCTTATCTGCCTCAATGAAATGGCCAATAAAAATCTTTAAGGAGGTGTTATTAAGAAAAAGCCTTCCAGATATTGCACCACTGAAAACTTTCCATAATAGCCATCTACAAAAAGGGATTCTATAAATAGCAATGGAAAAAAGCCAAACCGAAACAGAATCAAAAAATGCAACCCTAACACCAGTTCAGCTGTATTAATGGGAAAGGTTTCCTTTCATGAAGAATAGAAATAAATAAAATTTGGTTTGGCAAAAAGTAAGCACTTACTCAAAAACACAGGTCCATTCTGAGTTGAGAAATGAAAAATACTGTCTCAGTAGGTGCAGTAGGTAGGGAATTTGCTTCTGGGAAGCCTTAGCCTACCTTTTAAGGACTTAACCTGTTGAATAACCTAGGGGGCAATCCAGCTTTGGAAAGGCAGATATTAACCTAGCAAACACAAACCATAAAAAATACTAAAGAAGGGTTTTGTTTGTAATGCTAAAACCAAATTGCCACTGTAAAATGCATCTCAACTCTGCACTGTGGGTACAGATCTGTCTTTCAATCAGAGCCTGGGTACAGGCCTGTCTTTCAATCAGAGTTTCCCTGTTCTGGGGCATAAAGGACCAATTAATGATCAGTTTGAGCTTGCATCTGTGGAGCAAGAATGGACATGCCTTCACTAGCATGTTTCCTCAGGGTGGGGGTTTGGTGGTCACAGATTCTGCCTGTCCGATAACTCAGGGTGATCTTTCTTTGACTGGTGATATGTGTTTGTCCAGATACATTATTCAGGATGTGGTAACCAGATATTGCCTCCTCCAGGCTAGGAATTAGCACAAACTCATCTCTTTTGTGCTTATCTCAAGTTGTCACTGTGGTGGATAGCATGTCTTAACTTAAGGTGAATCTCTTTTGTGGCCTTAACTGTGTTTAAGACAGGCAAGGTATTCTTTAATTCCTTACAGGAGGTTATCTTCCACACATGCCAAGAACCTCCTAGACTGCCTCCTCTCTTCTAATTTGAGATTCCATCAGACATCTGGCAAGTTAAAGTCTCTTGCAAGAACAAGGCCCAGCAATCATGAAACATCAGCCAACTGGTTTGAGAATATTTCATCTCCCTCTTCATCCTTGTTGGGTGGTCTATAACAGGCTTGCACCAGGAGGTCTCCCTTGTTAGCCTCCCTCCTGATTCTTACCCATAGGGACTCAACTTTATCATCACTGTCCTTGAGCTCTATACAGCTGAAACATACCCTGATGTACAAAGCCACCCCACTACCTCTCCTTCCTTCCCTGTCTGTTCTGAAGAGTTTATAATCATCATTGCAACACTCCAGTCATGCGTGTAATCCCACAATATTTCCATGATGGCAACTATATTATAGCTTTCCCACTGCACAATGGCCTCCTGCTCCTCCTGCCTTCTTCCCATACTGCATACATTGGTGTAAATACACTTCATCTGGGCCATTGATTTCACGCCCAGCACTGGCATGCTGCCTCTAGACTCATCTCTACTCAGTCTGGTTTTATTCCCTTCCCTCTTCGAATCTAGTTTAAAACCTTCTCAATCAGCCCTGCCAACTCACAGGCTAGAATCCTTTTCCCCCTTTTAGACAGGCAAACCCTATCTGTTTCCACCATGCCTGTTGCTGTATGATTGGAAAGACAAAATTCCACTGATGGCACCAGTCTTTAAGCCATATGTTGATCACATGGGTTCTCCTGTTCCTTTCAGCATTCTCCCCTTCTACCTGAGGGACTGAAGAAAACACCACCTGTGCTCCTGTCACTTCAACCGGTCATCGCAGTGTCCTGAAATCCTTTTTGATTGCCCTAGAACTTCTCTCATCAACCTTGTCATTGCCAACCTGGACAACCAGAAGTGGGTAATAATCAGAGGTCTGAATTAGTCCAGGGAGACTCCTAGTGACACATCTTATGCAGGCCCTAGGGAGAGAGCAGACTTCACTGTGGGATGAGTCTGGTCAGCATATGGTACCCTCAGTTCCCCTCAGCAGGACGTCACCTACTGCAATTACCCTTTTTCCTTTATTAAGTAATTGTGATGCATCTCATTGATGGACTTATTCTGGGCAACTCCTCAGATAGACCTTCATCTCCGCTATAATTTGCCTGTCCCTTGAGTTCCAGTGTGTCATACCTCTTCTGTAAGGGCACTTGGGAAGGTGAAAGAGGCTGGGAGGGGATCCTCCTGGCTCCCTGAGCAGACATCTGTTTCCATTACCCCTCATCTTTTAGATCTCCTCCTTCCTGATGGCAAGAGTGTTGGGGGTCCTCTGACTCTTGCTGTGCTGCTCTCCTCTGCATTTCTTCCAAGGGATAGAAGGGTGTGACTACACCAGTCTGCTTTTCTCTCACACTCCCTGAAACTCTTCAGCATCTGCACTTTCTCTTTAAATTCTTCCATTAGGAGATTATCCACCTGGTCACACCTGTTGAGACGTCATCTCTGCTGTCCTCTGGTACTGAGAGGCTCAAGCTCTCCCTGCAGGCAGGGACCAGTACAGCTGCATGCTTCTGAGGGTGCTCTGTCTGGATTGCCATGCTCCATCCAAAAGTGACAGCTTTTGACTACAGAAACCATTGTTGGGTCTGTTCTAGTGAAACTGCAGCCTGATAAAGCAATTAAATTTCAGTTTCTCACATGATGACATTTGTATTTTTGATAAATAATCTTTAGTTTTGGAGATGAATCTGAACATCTGAATGTGACAAGCACCAAATTTCTGTACTAATTTTGCACCCTTCTGGAGTGTGTATTAGGACAGTAAATAGGTTTTTGTCATGTGAAGTGTTGACTGTGCATCCTTGGGTACTAAAGCAATGAGAAAGATGTATCCTATCATCTATTTTAAATAAAATTAAAGCAAAATTCTGAGTCCAATGCCTCAACGAAGTCCAAGTGCTCAACAAAGAGTTTCTCTGCACCTAATAATTTTGAATTTTTTCTTTCTCTGCATTTTTGGTAATGGATTAAAGACTGCAGAACATCACAACTCATAACCATTCCTAAAGAGGGCAAACAGAGGTTTGCTGCATCTGTTAGGATGTGATTAACTTGGTAAGTTTTACACAGATTTAATGTTGACCTGGATGGTTGAACTAGATGATCTTGAAGGTCTTTTCCAACCTTGATGATTCTGTGACTCTGTGGTATTTTTGAGGTGATTTTTGAGTTATTGTCTTTCTGTAACAGCCTCGTTAACTTCAGTGTTACAGTAACTCTTATGTTCTATTGGCTATTCATTATACCTAGTGAGGTTATATCTAATGAGGAGACATATGGTCTTTACATATGAAGAGGCTTTTCTTCTTCAAACATTGAGTCAGGGCTCGGCTGACTGTATCACCTTACTCTTCCACCAGTGCTGAGTCTAAAGATGAGTTGTTCGGAGAGACCTCAAGATGTCAGCAGTCACATATCTATAGTCCCACTGAAGGTGAGTATGCAACAACATGAATTGAAGCTGAGAACTGAAATATTTGTAAGAACAAAACTGTAAGTTTCAAGATTCATTTGAGCTGAGAAGCACTAGCTTCTAGTTAATCTTCTGTTATGCAATTAAGAAAAAGATCAGTTAGTCTTTTAATTTTTATATTTACCACAATATTTGATAAATTGTCTTGGTTTTGTGTCTTCCCCATGCCCAAGTGGGTAACATAATATGGTTTAGATACTGATGATATACATATGAGCGTTGAGTCTGGCATGATATCTGCATGGTCTTTGTCATGATAAACTCGAGGTTGCAGAATTTGGAAAAGAGATACATGAATCTAATTTAAAGAGTAGCAAAGAATATATGCAATTTTATTACTAAATTATTTTGAAAGGTATATAATACCAATCTTTTTTGGCACAGAGGTTATATTATTGAGAATTAATACAGAGACCACCAAGGTGAGAATAAGGTGAGAAAAAGTTAAAAAATGATGATAGTTTAACCTCATAAAGATTTTTCTAGCGACATTTACATGCATTTGTATTGTTTGTTAATAATGCTAATATGGAGGACGGGCGCATTTCCTGAATGTGTATGTACCACCACTATCAATGAAATGCAACTAAGGAAACACTTGCATGTTCTGATAGTCATCATATACTGATTTGAAAACAAATTGTTTGTATACTGGCCATTAAAGAAATCACTTCCCTCACACTTTGTACAATGACCATGTTTTACTGAAAACTCATTTATTGATTTAAGGGCTGATGCTTCCATTAATGTATTATTGTTATATCATTAATTACATCTTGCCTGAGTACATACGTATTCAGATATTAGCATTTAAATGAGCTAATCAGTATAATGCTAAAATAAATATATTTTTTGAAAAAAACACCCCAAACTCACCAAGACCCAAACCCAAACAAATAAACTCTGCCACTGATGCATCATCTTTTCTCTCTCCATTTTCACTCCATCAGCACTCTTTTCCTCATTCTCTAGAATGCACCTGAAGTGGTTTTTTTGCATATCCTTCAAATCTGTCTTGATACCTTCCAGCTTAATATATAGCAATATGAAAAATCCTTGGTAAGCTATTTATATGCCTTTAGTTTTCAGTCACTCAATCTGCTTTCTGACAGGGTTGAATATTTTTCAAGCATTGCTC
>NW_008649891.1:395-2131 GCF_000695815.1 Acanthisitta chloris | reverse complement strand
AAGATATATATATAAGATATTTCCTGTATTGATCCTTCTGTATAACTGGTGTTGAAGCTATTCTGTGTCAAAATCTATCACCACTGCAAATTCAAAGCATCTCTGTCAAGCTGATGACATGCTATACTTTTATTCTGTTCTTGATTTCTTTCTGACTGGAGCCTTTCCATGTTTTTGGAGTAGAGGTATGCAGTTTACTCAGTCTTACTTTAAGGGTCTGTGTACCGGCTCTGATTGCCCATTCCATTTCGAAATGGAAATTTATTTATGGGCTTTATTTACAGACCTTTTTGTCCTCTAGATTCTCTCTCCTCTTTCCTTTTTAGTAAGAATGGCATCTGCTTGCTAGATGAGAGGCAAGACACTGCTTCCAACAATAATCCTGAACACTTTTCTTTTCTTAAAAGATAGGTCAATAGACACATGCCATTGGATGTGCTACAAGTGAGTGTGCACTGAACACAAAAGAAAGCTCTCCCCTTTCTTGACAAGGTGGCAGTACCCTTACATCAGTGCAAGACCTTGACCTGACACTCAGCTTCTCTCAGGAAGCTATGTGTAAACCCTGTTTAAGACCATGTCCTGGGGGTCATTTTGGTTAATTCCCAGGCACGTGTTCTGTTTTGCCCAAAAAGGTGGTGGTCAAGTTCTCTGGGCATGCAAAGGGCTCATTGACTCCATTATGTGCCAGAACATGAGGGATGAGGTTGTGGGAGAAACTACTGGCAAGGTTGGCCAGTTGAACAGCCAGCTTCCCAGTCCCATTTTATTTTAATTTGTAAGCAGCTGGATACTTGTCTAAGCAGGCACTTGCAAAGTATTTTCTTAGGACTGGGCCTTCATGGCAGTGACTATTCAGTTCAGTAAGACTTGAGTAAGTACGTTTACTACAAAGAATCACATAATTATATTTGCCTCAGTCCAGGAAGAACAGTAAGTCTGAGATCTGGGAGTCACAATGCTTGTTTCACAAAGCTGGTGTTTGTGTCTGTCTCTTTTAGCCCATTTTTCAAAATTGCCATGTGTCTGATGAAAGGCAGATATTGTTCTATCTCAAGGGACAATAGGTCTGAAGAAATACAGATCATAAAATAAGCTAATTTGAACTTCTGTGTTATATATCAATAAAAGAAAAGAAGAAAAGATGAAGCTGCAAACTAGTTCTTCTGCAGTTGCTATATTACAGGTGCATGAGTCATCAATCAGATTAGATAAGCAAATCTCACTGCATTGGTAGAGAAATCAATACTCAGAAGGAAATAAACCCCAACATTACTTCATATTATACTGAATTTCAAAATTATATTTATAACCTCCTCAAGGTTTTTCAGTGCTGTCAGGAAAGGCATTGGACATGAAAGCTGAATAATATCTTCATTTATTCACCTGTGATGTTAATGAAATTTGTTGAATCACTAGCAGATGTATTCTCAGGGAGTGTGATGTGTTTATATGTATATATGAAAGTGCTGGCACTTGCTCACAGTTTCACATTCAGATGCCTGCCCTGTTCTAATAATGCACTAACTCCACCAAGGTCTTCCTTGCATGTAGATATTATTGAGCATGGAAAGCAAAATTCACAGACTACAGGAATTTAAAGGTATAGAATCATAGAATCAGCCTGATTGGAAGAGACCTCAAAGATCAACCCTACCACCATTACTAGACCATGGCACTAAGTGCCACATCCAGTCTCATCTTGAAAACCTCCAGGGATGGTCAATCCACCACCT
>NW_008649891.1:0-266 GCF_000695815.1 Acanthisitta chloris | reverse complement strand
CACCCCCCCCCTGACTACAGCCTCCTTTCAGGGAGTTACACAGGGTCTCCCCTGAGCCTTCTCTTCTCCAGGATAAACAATCCCAACTCCCTCAGCCTCTCCTCATAGCACTTGTGCTCGAGTCCCTTCACCAGCCTTGTTGCTCTCCCCTGGACCTGCTCTAGCACCTCAATATCCTTCCTGAACTGAGGGGCTCAGAACTGTACACAGTACTCAAGGTGTGACCCCACCAGCGCCGGGTACAGGAATAGAATCACCTCCCTGGT
>NW_008649890.1:0-484 GCF_000695815.1 Acanthisitta chloris | reverse complement strand
GAGGGTCTTTTGGTGGTCTCGATCCCCTTCTATTGGTCTTGCTCACTTGACCCTACTTCTGTGCTGGTGCTGTCCTTCATGTTGTGTGGTCACCATGGACCAGAACAGGAAAATTGGCTCCAGAAAGGTGCTGGAAAGGGGTATGCCTCCCCCTTTCCAGGCACATCCTATTCTAGCTTGGCTGCATGTATGGCCATTGGTGTTTGAGACACAGCAACGCAACTCCTTACTGCCCGGGCTTCTATAGGGTGCAAGCAGCAAGCACTGAAACCTGAGAACATGGAATTCAAGAGAGAGAGCAAACCATGCTGTCCCTCTCTGAGACAGTCTGACCTGTTTCATTTTATGGGACACCTTTTTGGTAAGTTCTGGCAGTCCTGATTCACCGACTCAAAACATCATCAGTTTAGTGAAAACTTTGTATGGGAAAGGTGTTAGGCATCTTTTAGAGAAAATTTGAGATCTAAATGCCCTGAATCCAACA
>NW_008649889.1:100897-131179 GCF_000695815.1 Acanthisitta chloris | reverse complement strand
AGCACCGTGCCCGGTTTGCCCTCTCCCCACGCAGGACGGTGCCCGGCAGCCTGCGCTTCCCTCTGCACGTGGTGCCCAGCCTGTGATGAAGGATGCTCTCCATCACGCCGATCCACCCCAAACAGGACCCCCAGTCGGTTCCTCAGTAGGTCATAGAATCATAGAATGAACCAGGTTGGAAGAGACCTCCAAGATCATCGAGTCCAACCCTACCGTGGTTACTAGACCATGGCACTAAGTGCCACATCCAGTCTCAGCTTGAAAACCTCCAGGGATGGTGAATCCACCACCTCCCTGGGCAGCACATTTCAATGCTTGAACACTCTCTCTGTAAAAAATCTCTTCCTAATATCCAACCTAAACCTTCCCTGGCAGAGCTTGAGCCTGTGCCCTCTTGTCCTACTGCTAGATGCCTGCGTCCCCCAATAGGTCCCCACTTAGGACTCTAAACAGAGCCCATTTCGGGAAGGCCTGAGCCTCCCCACGCAGGAGAGAACAGCCAGTCTCAGCCTCTGCACCTGGCGTTGGTTTCCTGCTCCCCGAGGCACAGAGACCCACAGCCACGCAGGCTACCTGGCTTTCCACACCTCCCTGTCTTCACAGATCCTGCTGCTGGAAGGCAGCACCCATCCATGGCCACTCTCTCTGCCACCCTCCTCCCACTCCCACGGGCCAGGACTTCCAGGGCACACCAGCATGGAAAACTCAAGTGTGGCTGTGGGAAGGGACGATGCCCAGAGCTGGACGTGCAGGGCTCCCCTTTCCACCCTGCTGCTGCTGTCTCCACGCTCTCCCACTCCCTTCCAACACCTCCCAACATAGCCCTTAGAGAACCAGCCCAGTGGAAGAGAATATTACATGCAGGGTGTTTTTACAGTATGTTTTCCCGTTTGCAGATATAGGGAAACACTCGAAAGTTAAAGTAACTGAGCTATAACCTCACAGAGTTGGGACAAGGGCTGATAGAGTCAGTTTTCTGGTAAATCTCTGATGGAAATGGCCTTTTTGGTTAAAAAAAAACCAACCCCAAACCTCTTGACTGCAAAGGCACATTTGCAGCATGCGCCCCACAGGACTCTGTCGCTGGAGAACTGAGCTAAATAAATGCTGAGTTCTTCCACCAGCGCCTTTCATCACAGAAGTGTGGCCAACTGCTGCCAAATTTGGGGAGGGGGAGGCAGGCTGAGGTTTCGAGGGAATGTCAGCTTCAGGAATCGAGTGATTATGTAAAAATCATAGCTCTCATTGAAATTAAAAACAAGCTTTCAGCCCTTGTGATGGTGGAAAAAATTGATTTAAGGATAAAAATTGATTTGGGCACAAGAAGTCCTTCACGTTTATGATTATTTTTCCAACTGTATGATTTTTCTGGAGAATCAACATCGATCCTGCTGTGTTTAGCAGTGAAGCTGGTTGGCTTGGAGTTCTCCACCAGGCAAGCTGCTCTGAGGGCTCCTGGGCAAAGGCATTATAGAGATGTCTAATATTTTGCATTAAAACCTTGAATATCTGTGCTCAAGTGCTCTGTGCTCTGCCTGATTCACACACCCCCAGAAAGGGCTAGTTTTCCTCTCTCCCTCTTTCAGCAAATACTGAACTGACATGTCACATTATTAGAGCTTCATTATTTCTGTAAAACCCTCCCCAGCAGAGTGACTGCTATATTATGAAGTATAAATAATTAAAACTAAACGAGAGTTGTCAAAATAATGGAACAAAGTGTATTTTATGATGCATTATTCTGGCTTGTTTATCCACAAAATTCAGTAATTAGTAAGCAGCCTCTGAGTCATTAGCAAGGTTTTACTGTATTATTATCTTTATTAATTATCATAATTATTATATTTCCTATATTGTGGAGTCATTGCTTGCAGCTTTGCAGTTAAGGCTGAATTGGCTTTTTTGCTTCAAGCATGATTTAATTCTCTTGTTCTCTACAAAAATGAACACATTTCGTCACCAAAGGTGCAGCATCTTCCCAGCAGATACAACCCAATTTCCATTCAGTGCTTGAGACACCCCAACAGTCCCTTTCAGACCACTTCAAAGCTTATTTTTCCCCAACGAAGCCTCATTTTCTTAATCCTTCCTCAGATTCCCAACGATCAGCCCTGTCAAACTTTGCACGTTCATCTGCCTCCGTTAGACCTCAAACAGAGACTGATCTGAAACACTTGTCGTCACAAAGTGTTATTGCTATTAATATCCAAAATGCTTTTTTATATAGATATATGCCAAGGGAAGCTGGCAGAGGGAATGCTCTTCATCAAACAAATGTTCTCACAGCTCACCTCGTGTCTTCAGTGCTTCTCCTCGTCAGACTGTCAGGAGAAGATAACCCTGTGGAGCTGAGCGTTGGTGCTGAGCATCACTCCTGGCCTGGGCCTGGGGAACCACAGGTGTGAGGTACCTCCAGGCCCCACAGTTCTCTGCCCATTCAGCAGCAGCTCCAGGAGGGACCTACCCATGTGCTCAGGAAGCTTCCGACTTGTACCTGCTGTTAAATCCTCCTTCAGCCTTTTCTTCCCCATGTTTCAATGTGTTTTGTCCCTGTGGCAGTTTGGTATCTGTGATAACTGAACAAGTGGAGGTCTACTAGGTCCTGCTCTCCTCTAGCACTTGGGTGTCCCTGTCTGCACAGGATCAACAGTGACCCCCAGAGATGCTCTGGGGGCAGGAGCACCTCTGCTGTGGAGCCAGGCTGAGAGAGGTAAGGGTGCTCAGCCTGGCGAAGAGAAGGCTCTGGGGAGATCTTAGATCCCCTTCCAGTGCCTCAAGTGAGGCATAATAAAGATGGGGACAGACTTTTTATCAGGGCCTGTTGTGATGGGACAAGGGGTCAAAACCTTGGGTTTTGGCCAAGTGTCCAAAGGTGGGAGGAATGGTCTGGGATGCCTGAAGGGTCATACCACCCAGTGGAGCTGAGCCAAGCAGCTAAACACAGAAAGGAAAAGACCCTGGTCTTTTCCTTCTTTTCACAACTGACTCCTCACAACCCCAGAATATTTGTGTGGCTCTGGCCAGGCTGTTGAAAGAGGAGCTCCTAACATGACAACTCACATTTCATGCCTAGCATTAGCCCTGGAACAGAAACAGCAGCGTGTGATTATCTCAGCAATCCCATTTAAGCCACACGGACTCCTCACAAAGAAGAGAAAACTCTACAGTGAGTATTTCTAAATATTAGACTAAACCTGAACAATCATAATTTCAAAGGCACCTTTTAGAAGCAGGAAAAATTCTCTGAATCTCTCAGTTTCATTATTTGTTTCAAAGTAGTCCTCCTCCTCTCAACAAATCATCTCAGGAGCTTGCTGAAATGATTTCTAAAATAATTTAGCACACTGCACTTTATTACTTTAAAATACTGATATCATTTTCCCCACTGTATTATGCAGCTATATTTTGACATTTTAGTCTTATCCCCAGTTTATGTCTGGGAACGATTTAATTCAGAGCTCCACTCCTCGTTCTCGCTCAGAAGGAGAGAGATCTCTACATATTCAGTAGTTTCATTGGTCATAAAAAATGCTGAACAAATGGATAAACCCAATTGCCAATAAACACAATGCAAATGTGTACATTAAAATGCAGGGAAATTGGATTAATTAAATCCACATTGCATCTGGATTTACATGTAATACAAGAAATTAAATGCAGCTCAAGAGCTTCCTGTGACTTTAAAATGATGCTGATTTAGAGCATGTGAGTTTACCTATTAGGGCTCCAGGTCAGGAACTGTGCTAGTAAATAAAAACATTCACCATTTAGATGAACCAGATTTGATCCACCAATCAAGGTTATGAATTTGGCATTTCATGTCGTTTCAAATCTAATGTAAAATTGCATCTCTCTGCTAACAAAACAGATGGTATTAGGCCTTCTTTTTGGCATTGGGTTTTGGTACCTGTCCAAAAAATCTTCTTGACATCCTTTAAATGCAGCTATTTAACCACCTGTCACTTTGCTTTAGATGCCCATTGAATTTCTGACAGGAAAAACATTATTTTGTCTACACGTTATTTCGTGACACAAGAAAAGGAGCACATGTACAGCAAAGTTTACACATTGTGTGAAAATCTATTGCAAAAAAAGAGGAGAGTTGTTACATGCTACTAAGGCAATTACTCCATAATTAATGTCATTGATAGAATAAAACATTCCAGAAACCCAAATATAACAAAACAAAACAAGCTCAAACATGACAGAGAAGCATTAACGATTCTCACACATCAACTTATATCTGCCCATGTGGAAATAGCTGCTCTCCTTTGGCCAAATGTCTTCTCCTCTTTGCTCAAATACCAACCTGGCTGGTGCTTATAAGCAAATAATTTTCCCCAAAAAAAGTCTCCAGTAACATGAATATGCTGAAACAAAAAGATTCCAATATGATAAAGATATATCAGTAAGTTCCTTCTCATAGAATCATAGAATTTTAGGGGTTGAAATGGACCTTACTGACCATCTAGCCCCAACCCCTTGCCATGGGCAGGGACACCTCCTGACTAGACCAGGTTGCTCAAGGCTTCCTCCAGCCTGGCTTCTCATGTTCAGGATGATACAAGTGCTTGGATACCTTGATTTATCAAGCCTTCATAGAATCATGGAATGGTTGGAAAAGGCTTTAAAGCTCACCTAGTTCCAACCCCTGCTAGGAGCAGGGACACCTTCCATTAGACCAGGTTGCTCCAAGTCTCACCCAAGCTGGTCTGGAACACTTCCAGAGATGGGGCAGCCGTGGCTTCTCTGGAGAACCTTCCTCCTGACCTTCAGGATCCTCTCAAAGGTCACAGGTACTGTTTCTGCTAGCCAGTCTTCAACACGAGTGAAATCCTTGCACTAATAAAGGCAGAGACAACCTTGTCCTTAACCTCAGCTCCTTAAACCCATACCCTAAACCACCCCTGATTTTTCAAAGCCTCTAAGCAGACCCCACCCTCCAAAATGTGTAGAAAATGAGTTTACTTGCTAGAAGCAGACTTGGGATGCCAGTTGAAAACCCTGGCCACAGGCTCTGCACTCACATCTGTCGGAGTTTGCATTTGAATTTGGTCATTATTTGCCTGTTTGGCTGCCTGGTATCCTCATTTCACAGGAAAATGTACAGCTTGCTCTGCTTCCTAGCACTGCTGCATGGGAGGAGAAGACTCTGAATGGGATGTGCTTGCTTAAACCCAACATGGCCAGGGATGCTGCTGCAAATCTGGGGCAGCAAGATAAGTGTGGCTGCACAGGAGAGAGGAGTGTGCACTCTGGG
This sequence comes from Acanthisitta chloris, assembly GCF_000695815.1. NCBI lineage: Eukaryota > Metazoa > Chordata > Aves > Passeriformes > Acanthisittidae > Acanthisitta > Acanthisitta chloris. The sequence continues at coordinate 125,919 of NW_008649889.1, read as the reverse complement.
GAGTCAGGACCTGGGGCTGTTGTGATGAAGACAGAATCCACCTCAGGGGGTTCAGGCCAGAGCTGCCCCAGCTCTCACCTCAGCCTGCTGGCACGGTGAGCACCAGCACTGCATGCTGCCGTTTATAATTCCTCCAGGAAAATGTAAGCTTTCCACAGGGAAACTGTAAGCAAAGATGAGGATTATGTCCAAGAGAATAAATACAGGCATTGCCTTGTACAGATGGAGTTTGCAAACTTTACCACAAAGAAGGGAAGGCTTGCAGGAATAGAGAGGTGAGCAAACTCTGTTGTCATCTGGGGAAGGTGTCATGGGATGACCCAGGAGTGTAAGGCAAGGGCAACAAGCCTCTAATCCAGCCCACAGATCCAGTCAGAGACATCCCAAAGACATGGCAAGGTCCACGTTCCCTCCTTGATCACCAATTCCCCAATAGTGATATGAGAAATCAATAAATTCACATGCTTCCCACCTTTTGCCCATGTGGAGGGAGTGGGAGCTGTGTGCAGCCCCAGCTCCTGTCGTTGGCCAGGTGGAGTGTGGAGATACCCTACTGCACACATGTGGGACACTTGGTGAATAAGGTTTCTGTAACTAAATGTTAGAAAAAAACATTAGAAACAATTTGTCAGGGTCTTTTGCCACTTGTATAATAAAGCAAATGAATCCCAGGTGCCTCCCAGGCCTCTGGCAGGGGAATTACACCAGAGGTGAATTTGGCTTCATATTTTTAATTTTACTGTGCAGTCGCTGAGAAGAAGTATTGCTTTTGATTTCAAGGATGTCACATACTGTGACCAAGTTTAACAGTTTCTTCAGTATTCTTCTTCCTAAAGTAAAGGAGTCATTTCTTATAACCACTCTGAGTGAGTGTCTCTGGCTCACGCTCGGAAAGCGAAGCGATTGAATCGTCTCACTGGTTCATTTTGAGGGGTGAAGCTGACACTCCCCTCCCCTCCCCAGAAAATTAATCTTTCTCAGGGCAGCTCTCAGGCTTTTCAATGCAGCAGAGAGTGACTTTTGTTTTATAAATGATCTCCTGAGCTTGCAATAGTTGGGTTGTCTCTAAACTGATTCAATATTTCGGCAGCGTGAGGGAGCTCCTCTGCTCCCACTCAGCCTGGAGAGAAGATTGGTGGTTGATCTTAGACATTAATTCTTGGTTTGGGGTTTTTTTAAAAGCCATTTCCCATGGCTCTGCTTTGCCAGGGTAACAAGGAAAAAATATCTATTGTGAGATTTGCCAATTGATCTAGGATTAAATGTCAAAATGCATTTTAGCTCAGTTTCAGTGCTGTGATTTTTTTTCTCGTGTTTCCAAGCCTTTGCTTTTGCTTTCACCCAACATATCATCACTGGGCATTCTGGGGCAGGGTGGGAATTTCCCAGGGTAGCCTCTGCTCTGAAGTGCAGCACATGTACTCCACTTTAAAACTGTTTCTGCCTTTATTCCCACACATGAAGACATGCTGCACCCCTGCCTGACAACCCAAAATATATTGCCTTAAGAATCCAGGCTAAAATTATATCCCAACTTCCACTTGCTATATATATTCTACTTTCCCAGAGACAGAAAGTTACCTTTTTAAAAACAAAAATGTTAATGAACCTGGAGATTATCAGAGCTTTCCAGCTCTTTCAGCCTGACCTGGGATGACTCCTGTTTCTTCAGATGGTTTATCATCATCCTTGCAGGGCTAATGGAGTGAGGGAGAGGAGAAACTCCACACAGGCCTAACATTAGGCGTTGTAATGGCATTGCTAAAGCATTTGAAGCTTTGAACATGAAAAGGAACCCTGACTCCCCCAGCTTTTGGCAGCCTTCCTCCAGGGTTTCCGCTGCCCATGGCAATGCTGGTCAGTGTTATTAGCTGAGCAGGACAAATAATGGATTTTCATTTCAATGGCAGAACTAAAGACTCCAGTGATGCTGGGGAGGGTGTGGGGAATTATCATGGGTTAACCCCAAATCATCCTCTGGCTGAAACAAAACTTTCAGCTAAGTGTCAGGTTACTTCCTGCCCTCTCTATCATGAGAGATAATTACATTACTGAGGAGACACAGGCTGCCTTTCCCAGGAAAAACTGAAAATGGCTCATTTTTAAAAGATGATATATGATAATTTGAATATTTTCAATTTGTTCTTCCCTCCTCTCTTTCTCTTGCAGAAAGAAGATGCAAAATTAATACAAATCAGACTGGATAACCCTGGTAAATTCAGTTTTCACCAAAAAGAAACCTCCTCCCATCATTGTTCCAGGATGAGCTCTGTCTGCTTCAGGCTCAGCTGCAGAGACCTCAGTCCTCAGCTCTGGGCACCCTGATAAAATGCAACCCACTCTCTTCCTCCTGTTAGTCTCTGCCCCTGTTCTTCCACCCCTTCCTCACTGTGGCTGCTCTGATGTCTTTGCTGCTCCGATGGTCCCTCCATGCCCTACTTTCCATGCTGCCTTTTCCTCCTGCCTCCTCTCCTTGGTCTTCTGGGCTGGAGTTCCACCTTGGCCAGCTTCGTTCTGTGGTTATAGAGGACCTCTCCCCCCTACAAAAGCAGCATCACAAGACCTGACAAAGTTTGTTTCTTAGTTTCCTGAATTCTGCTGACTTATTAGGAAACTTTTATGACATGGATGTTGTGCAGCTTCTTCCATGCTGGGTTTTTGCATTGACTCATAATAGACTTCATCCAAGATTCTGCCATTTGGTCACTATTTTCCTCCACAAAGTTAAAAGAGGTGAAATCCAGTCCCAGGGCAAGGCAAACAGCATGAAATCAGTTGGGCTGTGCAGGCTGAGCCACTCAGCACCTCCTCAGAAGAAACAAAACTACAACTTTCTCAAAGTCAAATATACCACTCTACAGCTCCTGTTCTGACCACTTCAGCTTCCGAAGAGTTTGCTCTGAGACACAGCATGGGAAGTGTCTGTGATTCTGGGGGAATTTAGGCTGTGGATGAGGAAAATCAGACTTTTAGAGGGAAGGCAAGTTTAAATGAGCAATGGCTCCCATTAAGCAGCATGTGGGTGCTCAATGGCACAGAGGTGCACATCTAAACTTGATCTGTACCGAGGGTCTGAGGCATCCAGTAGCTTCCAGGGCTGCTGGAGGACTTGGTACACGAAGGCAGCAGCCCAGAAACCAACAGTGTCCTGGGTTACATCCCAGCAGTGTGAGCAGCAGGGCGAGGGAAGGGATTTTCCCCTTCTACACTGCTCTCATGACAGCTCACCTGGAGTGCTGCATCCAGAAGGACATGGACCTGCTTGAGTGGGTCATGGAGGGTCAGAGGAGGCCACAAAGATGCTTCAGGGGCTATAGCAGCTCTGCTCTGGAGACAGGCTGAGAGATTTGGAGGTGTTCAGCCAGGAGAAGGCTCCAGGGAGACCTCAGAGCCCCTTCCAGTGCCTAAAGGGGCTCCAAGAGAGCTGGAGAGGGACTTTGGACAAGAGTCTGGAGAAACAGGACAAGGGGTGATGGATTTAAACTGAAAAAAGGCAGGTTTAGATCAGATATAAGGAAGAAATTCTTCCCTGTGAAGCTGGTGAGGCACTGGCACAGGTTGCCCAGAGAAGCTGTGGCTGCTCCATCCCTGGGAGTGTTCCAGGCCAGGTTGGATGGGGTTTGGAGCAACCTGGGCTGGTGGAAGGTGTCCCTGCCCAGGACAGGGGGTGGGATGAGATGATCTCTAAGGTCCTTTCCAACCCAAATCACTGATTCATCCCATCCTGATATTCCACAAGGAATTTCAGGGGATCCCACGTTACACTGACACAGAAAACACTCACCACCTCACTGGACAGGGGATCAAGCCTCCAGGGCTTTGCTGCAGGGGGAAGTGCCCTGGGAGCACAGGCTGTGCCAACCCCTGCTCACTTCCTGCATCCAACAAGTCTGGAGACAGCAAGATTTTTGCCACATAGGATCACCTTATCAAAATACCAGTGAGACACAACACTGCTTTGTGGCCGTGAGCTGGGGAGAGGGATTCTCTACAAAGCAACTTTCAATGGTTAATTATTTGGGGTTTTTAAGTAGATGAGATAGTTTCTGCAGGTTAAATACCAAGAAAAGATGACAGAATATTTTTTTTCCTGTCACTGCATTGCAGCCCTGGCTGAGGGGCTGGCTGAGCCCCCCAGCTGGCTGAGCTGTCACATCATGTCCTGGGCCACAGCAGACCCAACAGAGTGATGCAGAGCAGAGCTCACATCTCCGGAAACTCCTGTTTTCCCCTGAAAGGGGAGAGTCTCGAGATTTCAAACAAACCTTTGCCAGCTGACTGTGCAACTAAGAAAAACACTGATGTAATTCAATGAACAATGAGGAACCCAAACTTAGCACAATGATCATTCTGGCTTTGTTTCTGTTTCAGCAGCTCTGCACAACATTGATTACATTCACAGGGGCCACGTTGGCAGAAACCAAGGTCTGTGAGGGAGAGCATTCTTCTCCTGTGTGAGGAATACACCCCTGCTCCATGTGAGCACAGGCAGGAGCAGACTTTAGTGAGGTGAAACTCGCTTGCACAGCGCAATTAAATCATATTTGAGGGTGTGCAACAGCTCTGCATATTGTATTATTATTCCTTTTGTCCCTTTCATTCTTACTCCGAGCAACTCGGTCTAGTGGAAGGTGTCCCTGCCCATAATACAGGGTTGGAATGGGATGGTTTTTGGGTTCTCTTCCAACCCAAACCATTCTATGATTCCATGATTCTTCACAAATATAGCCCCAAATGATGTCCAGGGCTGCTGGTTTGGGGGCAGAGCTGCAGTACCTGAGTTCTGTGGGAGCTGGAAGGCATGGAAAATTAGAGTAGTGAAGTCATTCATGGCCTGAGTTTGCAGAGCACCTAATTCACCCCGCTCTGGGCTTCACCTCATCTGGTTGATGACATCCATTTGTGCAAGCAGCACCTCTCAGCACACAGCCCCTTGCATCCCTCAGGGGCAGGCACAGAGCAGCCCTGGGCAGGAGCAAATGCATCCCTGGGGCAATGACAAGCATAACCTGCTGCTGAGTGTGGCTGAAGGCCTCAGCCACTAAACCCAGGCTTAACATGAGAAAATGAAGAAACCCAGCAAACTCAGCCTTCTCTGAGTCTCAATTTAGTACACGTTTGTTTTTTTAACTCTGCAAAGAAATGTTTATCCCTCTCAGCTTTTACATGGGAGCTAAACCAAGCCGATAGCATATCTTTAAATAACAATGGAATTCCTCTATGAGCTGCTTTTCCCTGGCTGGTAAAACAAGGCTCCTAGTCTGGGCTATTTCACGTGCTTGTATCAGTGCTGAAGACACAACAAAAGAGGACATGAGAATGTATATATTATTTTTCAAATATTTAATTCCAGAGATTTCTCTCCCCCAATAATCTTTCCCTGTCTTTCTGCTGAAAGCAAGTTTCAAACCAGTGGGAGAGGCAAACAGTCACACTGTGGGCTCCAAGCCAGTGTCATGGGCTAAAAGCTTGCCTTGTAGAGGTAGATAGTTTGTTATGAGATGGAAAGCCAAGGTCAGGAACAAAAAGATGGTCCCACCTGAGCAGGAGGTGGCCAGTGGAGTCCCACAGGGACATGGACTGGGATGTATGGGGTTCAGTGTGTTCATCTTCAGTCTGGAAAGGAGAGTGTTTGCATACAATGCAAAGTATTCAGGTGCTTTCCCTGGCCAGTTTTGCTGCTGGAGGAAAGGTGGTGTGGGACAAGCACCCAAATAACCAGGCAAGATGCAGCATCAGGGGGAATTCAGTGGCAAGAAATCCAATGTACTGCAAATAAGAGCACAGCAACACCAGCCCCGAACTAGAGCTGTGGCTGTTTATATCACAGGCACTGCTCAGGAAAGATCTCAGTTGTGCAAGAACATCATCAGCTCAGCAATCAGGGATGGTCAAAAATGCAAGGAGAAAGCCAGTGGTCATTGGATGAGGCACTGAACAGAAAAAGTCATTTCTTTTTTCCTGCTGGATCATCTTTGTAAATATTGCAGGCAGCACTAATGTTCCCTTTCAGAAAGGATTTTGGAGAACTGGAAAATTTATAAAGACAGGTTTAAAGCATCAGAGTTGTGAGCTGCTTCCATAGAAGCAGCTCCTAATAGGATAGGTAAATAGAAGAGACCATTTAGGAGTTCCAATAAAGGCTCCCAAATTCAAGAGCAACAGGGAAAAAGATGCTCAGGGACAACTGGTTTATTATCTCTTGTAATGGAAGGAACAGAGGGCAGCAACAGCAATAAATTATCCAAAAGTGAGTAGTTGTCCATCCCATAGGAAATTCATTTGTGGAGTCCAGGCCCACAGGGTTCTGAGGGAGCAAATGTACAGTTGGGTATAAAAGGGACAAGCTCTTGAAAGCATTTAGCTGGCATGACCTGAATATGTGACATCAGGAAGTCTCTATATTCATGTTTCCCCAAGTCTGAGATAACACCCTTGTGAAGTGTCATTTAATACAAGCTCCATCTCTCTTCCAGTTTCCTTCAGCACTCATTGTTGGAGATAGGCTATTAGGTATGGATAGTTAGGAAACATTTATGGCTTTAATATAATTAAACTAATAGGAAGAATTTTGCTGCTATGGGCCCTGAATGCAAGGTAGAATCATCAAGGTTGGAGGAGACCTCTAACACCATCGGGTCCGACCATTAACCTCTCACTGCTACAACCCCTAAACCATATCCTCTCCAGTGCCAGATCCAGGCACCACTTAAACACCTCCAGGGATGGTGACTCCACCACCTCCCTGGGCAATATTCCAGTGCCTGAACACTGACAGGGAAAATTATTCCTGACACTTAATCTGACTCTCTCCTGTCTCAGCTCAAGGCCATTCCCTCTAGTCCTCTCCTTGCAGCCATGGCAGGAGAAACCAGTGACCAGCTTCAACAACATCTGGCTTCAATCTGAGAAGAAAACAGGAGGAGAGTGTCAAGTATGGAAAAGTGCTATAAACCCTACAAATCTTATTGTTATCAGAGAATGTTGTGGCTGTTTGTCCATAACGTATTAGAGGAATATTTGCATCAGCCTGTGACAGAACTAACCCAATAATATACACAAATATTTATGCTCTGATTTGTTCGCTAAGTAACAAGATCACGAAGCAACATTCCAGTCACACGGATCAGGCAAAGCCCTGAGAACAGGGTTTTCCATACACAAATCATTTCAGCAAATACTGGGCCAAAGGTCTCTCCTGAGCAGGAGTTGGTACATACAGGTTTAGCTGGGAGCAGAGATTGTAGTACTTTGCAAAGTACCTTCACACCTCTCATGCTGCTGAGTGGCCTCAGAAAGAAAGTCTTGGTTGGGGACAAAGGTGTTACCAAGTTTCAGGTTATGTCCCAAACTGAGCATTGCTGCTGGGGAAAGCCTGTCCTCTCTACAAGAGCATATTTCATGGAATCCCAGAATGGTTTGGGTTGGAAGGACCTTAAAGCTCATCTCATTTCACCCCTTGCCATGGGCAGGGACACCTTCCACTAGCCCAGGTTGCTCCAAGCCCTGTCCAACCTGGCCTTGAATTTGTACATTTGTTTTAATATATCCACCATATCTCAATTAAAACCCTGCAAACAAGGCCATTCCCCTTTAATTACTGAGTGACAGCTGACACATTTGTGTTGGAGTGTTGCATCAGGCACTGCTCAAGGTGCAAGCTCTTTGTTCAGCACTGCTCTGTGTTAATCCCAAGTGATCACTGTCTGCCTTAGAGAAGGGCTTGGAAAGCTCAGGCAAAGCAAGACCTGGGAAAGTTAAACCATTAATAAACCTACAGGTAATTTCCTGACTGTGAGAGTTCACTATCATGGAAAAGCTAAAAAATAATGACATCTAAATTATATCTCTGCTATTAAAAGTGGTTCAGTGTTGCTTACAGTCTGAGTCACAGAGTAACCAGGGAGTGAAGCAGAAGCTGCATGAACCTCACTGGTTTTGCATTTCCAGAGCTGTGGATCTGAGCTGAGACTTAAGCTGGGCATGTGGGGAGATGCAGAAATCTTTAGATTTGCATATACAATATTGAGATCATGAGAATGTCACATTTAAATGCAAACCTCACGTGTCTCATGAATAAATCATGAATGGTGGCAAGACTGATTTATTCTTTTTTTTTTTCCTCCCTCCAATTGTCACCCCCTCCCCACCCTCTGAAGAGACACTGATCTGCAAAGCAGACAATTCCTCCTTCCCTTCCCAAGGAAACACAGTGATAGATGAGACTCGATAAGAAGCTGAAAGCTCTTCCAAAACAAAAACATGTGCGTGTGCTTCTTGTTTATACTTGGCTAGGAAGTAAAGAAGCATCATTTCCTCTCTCTCCCTCTTTTTTTCCCCTCTTTCTCAAGAGATACCTTAATACCATGGCAACAGCCTTCAACCCTTTTCTTGTATGACACAACCAGATTTGGAAAAGGTTAGCTGTGTGTTGTAATCAAATCCAGGCAGGTCAATCATGTAAAGAGATGACTTCCCATGCGCCGTGGAATAATGAATGAATAGATCACACAGGTCTTCCTTCCTTCCCCTCCTTCTCCCCTCACCATTTGAAGTGCCAGCAGATTAGCATTTTGTCTCTGGTGAATAAAACTGAAGTGAACAATTTGCAAAGGTTGCTAGAAAACACAGAGCATTGCAGAAATGGAGATGAGCTGATGGTTAGGAGCACCTAAACCCAAAAGTCTCCAATGTGGACATACCCCTTATTGTGTCATTAATGGGTAGAGAGGGTTTATGTGCAACACACAACAAATAAGACAAATCAGTGCTGTGAAACATTCTCTCTCCCTCAAACTGAACAGGTCCTGCTCCCTCCTGCTGCATGTGTATCATTTTCAGGCTTAAGACATCACCACCAATTTCACGCTTTGAAAACTGTAATTCAGATCTTATTAACATCAGTCTGGGACTGGGGTTGGGGTTTTGGATGATACTTTCTAAGAACTAGACACTTAGGAGGTGTTGGCAATGCACTGATTCTGACAAAACTTGCTTGAGAAGAGGTATCTCTGATCAGCAGTGAAAATTCTGATCAAAGCTGGGAACATACAGCACAAACTACATTGGATGAGGACAGACACTGGACTATGGGACACGGGAGCTCTTGAGGTACAGTTCTGCCCATATCCCCTGTGGAAGCACCTCCACATGGTTATTGTCTTAGGTGACTTTACACTTCATTTTCCACACTGAAGGCTGAAAGTCCTCACATTTCACCCCCAGTGATGCCTCTCTGCTGAATACTAAGTTCTATGGGAAAAGCTGCACCCAGAGATTCTACACCAGCAATGTAGGACCCACAGTCCATCACACATCTGCTCTGTCCAGGTTCCTGGTCAGAAACATACCTGACCTAAGATGTCACAAAACTTGCAAGTGACTATGTGCTTTTTCTGGGATCTCTACCTATCTCAGCATTATTAAACCCAAACCCACTAGTAAAGCTCTCTTACTTGTCCCACTGCAGGAACATTTTGGGGAAATTACATGGCTTTGTGGGACTGGGATGTTCCTCACTGAGCTATACAATATTCATTGGAACAACTTCCAGCAACAGAGGACATTGTCAGCTTTCTACACCCCTGGTGTTGGTCACAGCTGTACTTGGATTTAACAAAAAGAGCTGCCAGTCTGGCTCTGAGTTTCCAGGACTATTGATCACCTATATCTGCAATATGGTGTTGCTAACTGCAGTTTGTAGCTGGAGACTGGTTGATGGAAATCCTTTGATGGTTGTAGCCATGGATGCTGCAGCAAGTGGCCACTGCCCTAAGCCTGCCAGAATTCAAGGAGCATTTGGACAATGTTCTCAGGCACATGGTGAATTGTTGGAGTGCAGTGCCAGGAGTTGGACCAGATGAGTCTTGTGTGTATCCCTTCCAACTGAGGGTATTCTATGGTTCTAAGAGGACAGGATCCCATGGCAATGATCCATGGTGCTATTAACAGCAGGCAGTGGTTTGGCATGGACCTGCTGCAATGTGAGTAGGGCCAAGGAAACCTCCACCTGCTACCATGGCTGTTTGGCTATTGACCAAGAAACAAACAGCCCAAAGGCTATTTGTCCACTGGCCCTTTGCAGACTCTAATTCCATATTAGTGTCCCTTAGGGAATGGAGAGACAGGGTGAGGGAAAGCTGAACCCCCAATACCACTGCTCCCTCCTTGGGTTAATATTCCCCCAGTGATATTAAAGCTGCAGTAAACTCAATATTTTGTATCAATCAGTGTACCCTACCCTGGAGGCACAGCTCATGGCTAGTGCATGGGTGCACACTGTCAGGGATGCTTGTTTCACCCCAGAAATAAAGTAAAACAGTCAGAGTATAAACAGAACAGACCTTCCACCCTCTGGTTCCCTTTAAAACACACAAATTTAATTGAATCTATGTTATGAACCTACATTTTCCTATGATTTTTTGGTTCAGGACTCCCCAGCTGGTGCTGCTGACTCAGCTATTGACTCTAGTGTAACTATTCCAGGTCATACCCACCAAAAAAACCTACTCCAGGCCAATTCATTCCACTAGACAAGACAGTCTCTTCCAAAGCCTTGGGCAGACCTTTAGAGATGTTAACTGGAAGCATTCAGAGCCATTACTCCAATGCAAACTGCACTGAAAGACTGTTGAATTTGCAGAGACAAGCGTTCAAGGCCACTCGTGCATCCTCTTTCAATCAGCCTGGCAGTGTCTGACAGAGTCAGAATGCCAGTTTTAAAAACAGGGAAGCTTCAAGCATCTGAAAATAGTCTTACCAACCAGCTGCCAATTAAACCTAAGTTCACCTACAGTTTTCTCACCCACTGGAAGTTTCCAAGCCCTAGTTTTGATTGAATTCTTAATTATAAAGCTATTTTTGATCTCTGGATGTTCATTACTATAGAAAGACAATACTTAAAAGTGGAAACTTAGGATGAAGGAGTCTATGAGCTCCTATGTGAGAAGGCCTTTTAGCTAATATGCTTTGTTCAATCTGCAGTAGGAAAGGATCTATAAAAATGGCAATATTAACCAATGCTTGAAATTGAAATCCCTGATTTTATTTTGAAACAGCTTATCTTCCAGCTCTGCATCCAAGTTCTGTGTCAGAACAATTTTTATCATTCCCCCTCAGCAAAGGATAAGAATGGAGAGAGTAAGAGGGATTAGGATGAAACCATTGCAGGCTTGATAGTGGCAGGGAGGTTTTTCAAGATTGACTTTGAAGTGAAAAAATTAAGCAAACCTTTAGGAAAAAAAAGATTTCTTCTTAATCAGAACGAGTGTAGTTATAAGAGGCATCGAATGTAAACAACACAAATAGCTAAATGCCAGAGTCAATGAATGTCAGTTGTCTCCAGTAATCTGAGAGCTGACTTCATTTTTATTCATTGCCAGCCTAAAACTAAAGGAGGTAAAGTAGGATTGGTTAGCACTGAGCAATGATGGGCAGTAAATGATCTAACACTTGTGCTCCGATCCCATCCCATCCCTGTCCCACCTCTAGCAGGCAGTGGCAGCTCCTCCTGAGCATCCTTTTCCAATAAATTCCTGTGGGGATCCCTGATTTTAGTCCCATTGCCACAGCATTCCTAGGCAGGCTAACAAGTCTATGAACCAACCTGTAAGGCTTAGCTGGACAGACAGACAACTTCAGCAGCATTGGTTTTCTGAGTATTTTTAAAAGCCTTACAACTGGCAACCTCAATCACAGAGAATTTGGTTTTATCTCTAATTAGATGCCCCAAATTCCTTAATCAGAACCTTTTCCACTCTTGAATTACCTGCAAACAATCCTAATTGTTTAGTATTAGTCTGTTGTGTGACTCATAGCAGTAGCAGACACAGCTCTGTATGTTGGCTGGAGGAATTCTGCCAGTCATAGACTCATACAATTTTAGGGTTTGGAATGGAGCTTAGAGATCATCCAGCCCCAACCCCCTGCCCTGGACAGGGACACCTCCCACCAGAGCAGGTTGCTCAAGGCTCTATCCAGCCTGGCCTTGAACACTGCCAGGGTTCAGGCTTCTACTACCTCCCTGGGTTCCAGACACTTCAGGGAATTAATATCCCTGATATTCTTCAGGGACTTCTTCCCTCCCATGAAGTTAGACTTTTTATATTAAATTAATTTTCCTCTCAGTTCCCTACTCCAAAACTTAGTGTTCTATCCCCTTCTTGGTTTTGGTTGCTTGATTTTTTTAACTACATCAGGCAGCTTGATTTCCCTTCTCTATACTAGGCATTGTCATCTTACCTTAAACCCAGGAGACTTAAATAGCCCCAGAACAACAGAAAGTCAGGAGATTGGACCTACCTGCTGTCCAAGAGGAGGAATCACACACATGACAGAGCTGGAGAAGCAATCCCTTTAATACTACATATGTTTTCCTTTATATTTTAGAGGATGGAGCCTTTGACAGAGGTCAATAAAACACCTTGTCCCACCACACCCATATGCTGTAACCCTCATCTGCAGGATCTCCTCAGAGCTCTGCCCAGGACTGGCTGTTAACCCCCAGCCCAGTGCTCCCCAGCAGCAGGTGAGTCAGGGCTCACAGGTGAAAGCTTTGAGTAATCCAGTGAATAAAAGCTACTAAAGCCCCTTCTTGGTGTTTGCTTCCTATTCTTTTCTGTGGTTAATCATCCATCACCTCTTCACCTCAGTTTGGTGCTTTTAGGAGCTGCTCTATGTGATGACCACTTTAGTCCCTTGTAACTAATTAAAATGGTTTTGTCATTTAAGCTGTGTTGCTTTCTCCTCTTTTCCCTCACTTAGCAGCAGCAGCTGCTCCCTTAGGCTGGAGGGAGCAGTGCTGGGCATGGGTAGCATCAAAGTCAGGTATAGGAAAGCACTTAAACACACTAAATTTCAAGGCTGTGTTTAAATCATGCTGATTTCAGGAAACTGCCATGAAAATCAGGTTCCAGATAGGATTGTTATCCTGAATATCTAATGGTTATGATACAGGAGAAGCTGATCCTCTGTTTCTAGCAATATTCTGAGAATAAACATCACCCAGGTTTAAATAAAAAGTACCCCTTGAATTGATCCATCCATGGTCTTAGGCACAGTGTGGGAGTCTTTTCCCATTGCAGTTTGGCCTTTCCCATAGCTGAAGCTAGTTTTAATTTGTTTTCCCAAATTTTAACATTCCAAATCCCTGTTCGGCTTCAGAAGTAATTATTATGTCAAAGCATAAGGTATTTTGAGACCTCCTAACAGATGCTCTGCTGTTATTTCATATCCACCTACGGCACTGAAGCCTCTTAGGCATTAATGAGCGCCGTCTCCAAAGGGGACTTACAAGCAGCCATGTGGGAAGGAAACAATTTCCTAGGCCTGATCCCTCAATAAATGCAAAACTCATCCCTGATATCTGCTCCTCCCTTTGGGTTGGCTTCATTCCCCTTTCGTTTCCAAAGGATCAGTACATCAGAGATGTAAGAGAAGATCCAAACTGGAAGTACTTGTTTCACATTCAATGTAGGAGAAGTGAGCAGGATTTCCAGCCCAGTTAGGGACAAATGAGCAGGATTTCCACCACAGTTAAGGACAAATGAGTGGGATTTCCAGCCTAGTTAAAGGACTAATGAGCAGGATTTCCAGCCCTGTTAAGGACAGCAGGAACCACAGACACCAAAGATGCTGCTGAGACTCATGCTCCAGTGAGCTCTGAGTTTTCTCATACCTACTGCAGCAGGGTGGATGGACATATTGATGTGTTTGTGCTCCTCTTCACTTCTTTGACTTGTTTAGCAAACTCTGGTTTTCCCATGGTTTCTTCAGCCAAAGATATCCCCTGATTGCAAGGCATCCTTGTGGGACCAGCACTGATGTCATGACTTCTGGGCGCTGGAGGGTTAGACCATCTTTACTCACAGCTGAGATCATAAAATGGTGTAATTCCCTCCTGTGGCTACTTCACTGCAAGTCTCTGTGCAGTCACTGGTGAGGAATCTGGGTCCCTTCTCAGGACACAACAACTGCATTTTAATGAAATGAAGCTATGGCAAGCAATCCAACCACTGTATCATCACACTCCAGTCCTGCCCTGAAACAGCTCTTGGATTGATTTACAACTCATTCTCCCAAGTGAAAAGGGCAAAAATTAATTTCTCCCTCATTTACAGGCTGAAAAGTTTTGAAACTTAAACTTTTGAGAAGTGATTTTCTACATTCAAATATTACTGACAGTGCAGACAGGTGAGGAGTGGGACATGGCCATTTGCCCAGATCACAGACCCTCTTTGCTTCCTTCAATGCTTTTGGCTTACTAAAGGCTCTGAGGGCACAACTCAGGCTTATTTTTACTTTTCATTTGCACCTTTTCTATTGATCTTCTTAACATTGATCTCTCCTGAGAAGATGCTCCCAAGAAGGAGCTACAAGGCCAGGTTGGATGGGCTTGGAGCAACCTGGGCTAGTGGAAGGTATCCCTGTCCATGGCAGGGAGTGGAACTGGGAGAGCTTCAAGGTCCTTCCAACCCAAACCATTCTGTGATTCTATGATGGATCCTGGGGAAACACAAGGCCAGCTCCCTCAATTCCAGATCAATTGCCATCAAGTAGGACTGGGAGCTGTTAAATTTAAGTGCAAATCCTGTTTCCTAACAATTTAAACCCTCACCTCTGGGTTTCATTTCCATGTGTGTGTTAACAAGAGAAAGTCATTCCAGAAGTAACTAAATCTCTGTGCATCCAATGCTGCCTGGTGGATGAGGCTGCCCTAAAATCACACCCAAAGCAAACCAGGGTCACTCTGCTCCTCTCCCTCGAGGGTCCTTAGCAGTGAATGACTGTCACCCTGAGGGGTTCACAGACACAGTGATGTGAGAGAGCATCGAGGTACCAGAAGGGGTTTTGGTTGACCTCACCATGGGGGACATCTCTCCCACCTCTACAAGGAGGTGTTGTGGCACCCTGAGACCATTGTCCTCTCTGCTGTGGCTGAGCAAAAGGGTCTTTGTTGTCCTTGGGGTTCCTTGGCAGCAGTGCTCACCCTCTTCACCCTCCACAGCCAAAGCAGCTCTGTCAGATGTGTTAGTTCGATGGGTTGGATAAGACAAACAACAACAGGCTGCATTTTCCTTCCAGTTGGAAAAAGTACCCAGATTTGACTCCCTCCTGTGTGCCTGTTTGCCCAGGAAAATGAGGCAATTGGAATTTATCTCATTTTTAGTGTACTTTCTGCCGAGGAATTCAATCTGATTATCCCAGAGCTTTGGCCTACCCCTTCTAGCCTGGATCCTTGGCCTGCTTCTCTCATGAAAGGCTTCTTTTAGCTCTTTGGCCTAGTTTTAACCCTCAAAGATAATCTCCCTGCAGCACTGGCAAACTGCCAGCAGGATTAAAATCTGCTGGGGTTATTTACTCTCTTAATGAAATGCAATATACCCAAGTATATCAGCTCTAATTAACACCCTGTCCACAATATCTCTCCTTAGCTCTGATCATTATGGAGGAAGAATCCCCACTCCCTCAGTCACCCTGGCCATTAGAGAGGAAATGAATTCCAGTAGGGTTTTTGCACTTTTATTACTGCAAATAGATCTCTTCCCAAACTTCATGCTGGCTCACTCCTCCTTGTCTAAGATGAATTGTTGCCAGGAGTTGTCTGGCACTTCTTAGTTTTATTTAGCTTTGGCTGAAATGGGATGTGGGTGAGGACTGGAAGCTCAGCCCAGGCTTGGGACACAAATGGAGGGTGGCAAGGCCTTGGCAGGGTGGCAGTGGTGGGTCCTGCCAGTGGGTGCTCCCAAGGAAGGGCTCCTGAGGGCAGCTCCTGTCATTTGAGAGAGGGAAGCAGAGCTGTGCTTGAGCATCAAACCTCTCTATTAGAGCATTCCATGGTGAAGGTTCATTTTCATAGCCTCATTTCTAGATCTGCATTTTTGATGGGTTTTTTTGAAGGCTCACCAGGAGCTGAGCTATTATCCCCTGTTATCCCTTCACTCGTGCCTGGAGGAGCTCTGGTGGGAGCCTAGTTGGCATTTCTCAGCCTCTCCAGGGATGGAAGCTGGGCCACCCCTCTCCAGGTGTGCTCTGTGCACACACACCCATCACACTCTGGATAAGACTGAGCTCTTTTTACCCAGCCTACACATCCCTCCAACCAAGGACTCATCCCCACAGTGTGGGCAGCTGGTCCAGGGAGGGGATTCTGTCCCTCTGCTCCACACTCATGAGATCCCACCTGGAGTGCTGATTCCAACACTGGGGTCCTCAGCTCAGGAAGGACCTGTTGGAGTGAGTCCAGAGGAGGCCACAAAGATGCTGTGAGGGCTGGAGCACTTCTGCTCTGGAGTCAGGCTGAGGGATCTAAGGGTGTTCAGAAGGCTCCAGGGAGAACTTAGAGATCCTTCCAGTGACTAAAGGTCTCCAAGAGAGCTGGAAAGGGACTTTGGAAAAGTGCACAGAATGACAGGACAAGGATTACTTCCCACTGCCAGAGGGCAGGGTTAGATGGGATATTGGGAAGCAGTTCTTCCCTGTGAGGGTGCTGAGGCACTGGCACAGGTTGCCCAGAGAAGCTGTGGCTGTCCCATCCCTGGAAGTGTTCCAGACCAGGTTGGATGGGGCTTGGAGCAATCTGGGCTAGTGGAAGGTGTCCCTGCCCATGGCAGGGAGCTGGAACTAGATGGTCTTTAAGGTCCTTTCTAACCCAAACCATTATGTGATGATTCTATGAATACATCTGGCAAGGAAGCAGTGACACCAGAATGGAGCACTGAAGTCAGAAGAAAAGAAAGCCCTGTTAGCTGTGGAAGACAGCAGGTTTCAGGAGGTCTGACTGATGCAGACATCAGGGCTGGCCTTGGTTTCCAGTGCACCTTACCAGCCCTTGCTTCAGAATCGTTGTGTATGAAACAAGTCTGACACAGGCATCCTGGAAAAGGACTCCAAGGGTGCTTTGACAAAGTCTGGAAAGCCTGTCTTAACTTTTCACTGTCACAGCTGCTGATGGAACACTAATATATTCGTAATTCAGAAGAGAATAACTCCAAATAAGCACTGCAGCCTCTCAGAAACCCTCATCTGTGCTAGATTACGTCAAGGGCTCTTGAATTAAACAAATCTGAAGTTTCTAGGCCAAGCCATTTTTGAGATATGACATGAAAAAGCATTAGGAGATGCTTCAAACACTCTGAATTACACTTATTTTCCCTAAGACCCATGTCTCAGAAATGGATTGTCTGATACACCTCAGGTTGTGCCAAAAACATTCCTCCTCTGGCTACACACCACATCTGCACAGCCCAGAGATATGTCCAGCCTTTTTATAGGAGCCCAGCAGCAGGGCCAAACACATCATAAGCTTCATCACAGGGAACGGGAAAATTGGGAGAGTCAGTCTCTATCAAACCCCTTTGCAGGCCCTGACCCCCAGGGCTGAGCAAGCAGTGTCTGACACCTTGGCTGCACTCACAGCTTCTCCCACAGTGTTTTGATAAACATCAGCTTACCATGCTGATAAATATCACAGGTTTAGGTTGGATATTAGGCAAAGGTTCTTCCCCCAGAGGTGTTTGAGCACTGAACAGCTCCCTGGGGCAGTGGTCACAGCCCCAAGCCTGACAGAGCTCAAGGAGTGTTTGGACAATGCTCTCAGGCACAGGGTGGGAATTGTTGGGGTGTCCTGTGCAGGAACAGGAGATGGATTGATGATCCTTGTGGATCACTTCCAACTCCAAATATTCTGTGATTCTGTGATCTTTGTGGGTCCCTTCCAGCTCAGGATGTTCTATGATTCTATGGTAGTGGTAGTTGGACTTGATGATCTCGAAGGTCTCTTTCAACTCTGATGATTCTGTGATTCTATGATTATGATTCTATGAAATAATCACTGCATTGCACATGCACATGAGGTTTTCTCCTTGGTACTGCCACCCACTACCATCAGATTAAATAGAGCCTAAAACAATTGTGGACTCAACTCTGTCCACCAGAAGATATCACATCATCAAGACTTGCAGCTAATAGAGAATCATTTGTATATACACACAGGCAGCTCATCCTTTCCTCTGCAATCCCTGAAGCCAAGCATAGAGTACAGACTCAAGTGAAGGAAAAGGTCACAAGGTGCTTGCAGAGCCCAAAGGACCAAGTCCTTGGCAAGTGTCTGTGCACCCATCAAGGTAACATCCTGTGTCACTGAGCAGCATCTCTCTCCTGCCCTGGAGCATGACAAAGCAGCCTTGGGAGCCTTTCATGACACTTGCCCACATTTCATCCATCTCCCCGGAGACCTTGGTGTACCACAGCCTCATCTACAGCTCCACAGCTCTTCTCCTACCCAAGCACATGTGCCTTGGAGAGCTGTGGGAGATGTGGGCTGCTCTCCATAGCTCCTCCTGGGGCAGGAGTGTGCCCAGGCTGAGCCTGTGCAAAGGGCACGGTGAGGAAGAGGAGCTGGGCAGACACAGTGGCCTGAGAGACCAAGGGAAGGCTGCTGACCCCCCAGCACCACCACACTGCACTTGTCCCAGGGTGACAAGCCCTTGCCAGGCCCTGGCAGGGGCCACACAGTGTGGATGCCATGATTATTTAACTGAGCTTCAGCCTGGCTATTTATGGACAGAAATCATATCCAGAATCCAGGCTACTGAAGTGTTTGAGTGCTGTTTGGGAATCTTCCAGGGAATGTCAGAAAATTCTGATTAGGCAAAATCAAGGGTTTTCATGGGAGTGTGCTGGGCTGTTCAGCAGCAGCACGTGAGGCATTTCTGATGGAAAGCAGAGCCAGACAGTGGCAGGGCAGGCAGCTGCCTGCAGGAGAGGAGCTCCTCTGGGCCAGGGAAGACTCCAGCTTGGGAGCAGGAATCTTTTTGCTCCCTGGGGACAGCCTCCACTGTGTGCAACCCCAGCCCTGAGAGAAATTTGCCATGAAAGCTCCATCAGAAAGTGTGTTTGAGGACTGTGCCCTTGGAGAATTGCTCCCACTTCCTATTGGACCTGCTGCAGGAGAAAAATATGAAAATCAAATATTAAATCCAACCATGCTGTGAATGTTAGCAAAGGCTGAAGCTTCAGGGGGGTACACCAAGGTGTCCCTCCATTGCAACCCTGAGGATCTTGTGCCATATCTCCCCAAACTGGGTCTCTGCCTTACAGAATCAATTCATCTCTATCTCTGTGTGAAGAGGAGATGGGAGAGGGTTTGAATTTTCCTTTCTGAATTTTGAAGGGCATATTCTTTATCTTTTCTCTGCAATGCTGAGGTTCAGTTTTATTTCATGGTTTTTTTTGTTGGTGGTGCTCACTGCAGGGCAGAGCCACAGCTTCTGTGGGACTCCTGGTGAAGGAACAAACCACCAACACCAGCAGACATTATTAGCAGTCACAGAACCAATGTGGGGTTTCATTTGAGGTAGAGCCTTCCACGTACTCCTAGTAAGGAGTATAGAAAAGGTGAAAAACCTCATGGAGGAGAAGCATTGAATTTCTTCTTTGCCTGTTAAATATTTCTTTCAAATCCATCTTTGCTGACACGGAGCAGGTGGAACCTCAGTGGACACCCAGGCCAGGTGAGGTACCTGCATGATCTGTAGAGAGGAGGAGCTGTAACAGGCAGCATCCATGGGGTGTGAGATCTTCCATCATTAGGGAATCCTCAGCACTTATTTTAAACTAGGATCTCATCTTATGGTTAAAATTTCGTGTAGGATGATCAAAGCCTTAGATCTTTGCAGCTGAGATCTCTCCTGGACACAGGCTCTCTGGATCTGTTCTCATTGCAGCTTCAGCTGTGCCCAGCAAAGGAACAGAGGCCAACAGGGAATGCTGTTTCTAGCTATGCCTAGATAGGTGCCAAATCTCTCAAACATGCTGAGCCTCAAGCAGAAAATGCAGCATTCAGGAAGGCAGATATGAAGTTATTAACTGGCATATGCTTCTTGCCTATTTGTTCACTTAATCATAGAAAGGTTTGGCTTGGAAGGAGCCTTTAAAGGCCATCCCATTCCACCCCCTGCCAGTTTTCACTAGCCCAGGCTGCTCCAAGCCCCATCCAACCTGGCCTGGAACACTTGCAGGGATGGAGCAGCCACAGCTTCTCTAGACATCCTGTGCCAGTGCCTCAGCATCCACATCGGAAAAAAACTTCCTTTAATCTAAATCTTTCCTCTTTAAGTACTTAAACTAAAAGTCTAATAGTTTAAACCCATTCCCCCTTGTCCTATCACAACAGAACCTGCCAAAAACTTTGTCCCCATCTTTCTTATGGGCCCCTTTAAGTGTTTTAATCCTGTTGAAATCACTGGGAATGTCCCTCTGCAAAATTAAGACCTTGAAAGAGTATTTTGCAACGAATTTTAGCAAGGCAGAGCATGCTGCAGAGCAACCTTACCACGGAGGGTGTGTGCACCCATGGGCTACCAGTGCCCTGCACCATACACATGAGCTGCTCACCCCCTGCACCTCCTCAGGTACAGATAATTACCTTTCCCTAATTGCCATCTCCTGGTCATTAGCTATGTGAGCTGTTTACCCAAAAACAC
The DNA here is from genome assembly GCF_000695815.1 of Acanthisitta chloris. Lineage (NCBI taxonomy): Eukaryota > Metazoa > Chordata > Aves > Passeriformes > Acanthisittidae > Acanthisitta > Acanthisitta chloris. Next base: position 105,436 of record NW_008649889.1, on the reverse strand, counting down.
CAGGGCAGGGTAGGATTGCTTCATCCTAGGAGAGGGTTAATCGCCCGCTGGATGCAGGATGCCCTCATGGGAATGGAATGTGTAGTGTTGGTAAGTGGTTGTGCCCCAGAAGCCTTTGAGAGCCACTGACTACTGCATGCTAACGATTGGTATTATTAAAGAACAATTGATGGCCTGTAACCAAACAACAGAAACTAATTACTGGAAAACTTTTATTGTCCTTTAATTACTGGGCCTCTTTGTCAATTAGCAGAAGAGAGAGGGAGAGGGAAGAGAGAGAGAGAGAGAGAGAGAGAGAGAGACTCGTTTTATAGCAACAATAAATTTTCCAAAACTACACTCATCAGTAGCTGTAAAAGTGAGTCTATTAACACACAATATTAAGGCATGATATTTACTCTGGCTGCTAAATGTAGGTGCTTCTCTCCTGAAAAAGTGCAGTGCTCTAGGAATACTAATCAGGAGTTTCTTCCTCCAGCTCTGGATCTGCCTGGCATGAAGGCTCTTGCTTCCCAAGTAATTTTCCCCTTTGCCCAAGGGTTGCTTTCTGCAAGGCTCCTCCAGCAAACTGGCCCTGTGCCCACCATGGAGTTTGGAAGCTCAGGGGGGCTGAGAGGTCCATGCCAGGCACAGGGATCTGAGCTGGGCCAGCTCCTGTGTGTCCCTGCAAAGTGCTGTGGGTGCAGGTGGATGTGGGACCCACAGCTCGATCAGGGTTTGGCTGCACAGACCCATCGATGCATTCTGCTCCTTGGTCCTGGCACACCAGCACTGTCCAAAAATAGTTTATTCAACTTTTATTTTTTTTTCTTTTCTCATCCACTGCCAAATAAATTATTTCTGGGCATATTGTCATGAGTAGTTAACCTTCTCTGAGGATCTTTGAACTACAGTTACCCCCTGAAATGAATCACCATCTTTTTTCTGTCACTTGGCACAGAGCTCACCAATATAATTTTTTCCTATTGGACTTTCTCTGATTAACTAGTTAGTGACTCCTCTGAAGGAAGCAGAATGGGCACCACTGCTCCTTGGATAAGGTGTGGGGCACTGCCAGTGCTCCCTTAGGATGTGAATCACCAGGGAACCAGTCGTCATGCAGGGCTGGTCTTCACATCCCAAATGGTCCTTCCAGGTTCTCTCTTCCACTGGGAGATGTGGGAGTTAGAGAGCCACAAGACCCAATGGCACATCTCTTAGGGATGTTTTGTGAACACAGACAGACTCCTAAAAGCTTCAGCAATAGTAAACTTCCATTTGGGATGGAGCTTTTTCCTCCCAGCAATGGGATCTAGATATCTTCAAGTATTCATAGAATTGTAGAGGTTGGAATGGACCTTAGAGACCATCCAGCCCCAACCCCCTGCCCTGGGCAGGGACACCTCCCACCAGAACAGGTTGCTCAAGGCTTTAGCCAACCTGGCTGTGAACACTGCCAGGGTTGGGGCAGCCACAGCCTCCCTGGGCAACCTGGGACAGTGTCTCACCACCCTGACAGGAAAAACTTCTTCCTGCTATCTAATCTAAATTCCCCTCTTTCAGTTTAACCCCATTACTCCTTGTCCTGTCACCACAGTTCCTAACCAAGAGTTCCTCTGCAGCTTTCCTGGAGCCTCTTCAGATCCTGGAGGACCTCCACACAACCTTCTCTTCTTCAGGCTGAACATCTCCAACTCTCTCAGCCTGTCCTCATTGGGAAGGTGCTTCTGCCCTCTTGATCATCTTCATGGCCTCCTCTGCACTTGCTCCAACAGTTCCCTGTCCTTTTGATGTTGGGGACACCAGAACCGTGTGCCGTATTCTAGGTGGGTCTCACCAGAGCAGAGTAGAGGGGGAGAATCACCTCCTTTGACCTGCTGCCCACACTCCTTCCAATGCAGCCCAGGACGCAGCTCACTCTGCAGCTCAGAGTGCGGTGTGAGCTCACAGTGTGAGCTCTCATCCACCATTGTGCCCAAGTCTTTCTCCTTACTGCTGGTCTCAATTCCTTCCCCACCCAACCTGTAGCTGTGCCTGGGGTTGCCATGGCCCAAATGTAGGACTTTGCACTTCATTTTGTTGAACTCCATGAGGTTTGCCTTGGCCCACCTCTCCAGCTTGTCAAGGTCCTTCTGGATAGCACATCCCTTCCCTTCAGATGTGACTGTCCCACACAGCTTGGTGTGGTCAGAGAACTTGCTGAAGGTGCACTCAATTCACTGTCCATGTCACCGACAAAGATGTTGAACAGTACTGGCCAGCACTGACCCCTGAGGGACACTGGACTGCATCAAAAGGAGTGTGGCCAGCAGGTCAAGGGAGATGATTCTCCCCCCTACTCTGCTCTCCTGAGACCTCACCTGGAATACGCTTGAAGTTCTAGTGCCCTCGAAATAAGAACGTGGAACTGTTGGAGCAAGTCCAGAGGAGGCCACAAAGTTGGTAAGAGGACTGGAGCATCTCCCCTGTGAAGACAGGCTGAGGAAGCTGGGGCTGTTCAGCCTGGAGACCTCATAGCAGCCTTGCAGTATCTGAAGGGCCTACAAGGGAACCTGAGAGGGATTCTTTGTTAGGAACTGCAGTGACTGGACAAGGGATAAGAAGTTCAAGTTGAAGGAATGGAAATTTAGGCTAGGTATTAGGAAAAAGCTTTTTACTGTGAGGGTGGTGAGACACTGGAACAGGTTGACCAAGAAAGCAGTGGCTGCCCCAACCCTGGCAGTGTTCAAGGCCAGGTTGGATGAGGCCTTGAGCAACCTGATCTTGTGAGGAGTTGTCCCTGCCCATGGCAGGTGGGGTTAGGACTAGATGATCTGTAAGGTCCATTCCAACCTCTAAATTCTATGACTGATTCTATGATTCTATGAAACAAGAGCCACCCATAAAATTATATGGTTCTGTTACACCACTCATCACTGGCCTCCACGTGGGCAATGAGCCACTGACCACAACTCTCTGTGTCCAGCTGTCCACAGGATGCACACGTGAAGCTCCATTCAGGAGCTTCATGAGGTTTGATGTCAGCTCCTTTGTGTGCTGAGGCAGGGACTGAGGTTCTTGAAAGGAGTTTAACTACTCCCCAGAGTAACTGCTTTTAAAAGTAGCTTGTGAAAGAGCAAAGTACCAACCTTTTATCAGAAAACAAATATCATTTCAACTCCTGTTGGCAAATACCGGAGACGCCTGGTGTTCCCGAACGTTGGCCGAGTCTGTGCCCACACTGCCACGCTGCTCCAGGTGCTCAGCTCAATGGTGGGGATTCAGGGCTGAGGTGGGATAAGCAGTGGGGAAGTAGCTTAGAAATTTGTCACAGCCTGTCTTACTTTATGTTCCTTGAATAGACTCAGGTTTTGTGCTATCAGAGAGAATCCGGAGTAGCTCCTGCAGGTGACCTTAATAGCGACAGTAATCTGTGGTCGCTTGACACATCTATCCCTAGGTGATGATGCAGAGGAATAGCTAATCCTATAAAAAGCAAGCCAAACTACATGGGATTTCTGGAGTTTACCTATGGGGCATTTTGATTTCATGTATCTCCTAAATTCCTCTCCTCCCCAGAGGACAGCACACAATGTCTCCCTTCACAGTTGTTTTTTGAAACAAGGGCTCTGCACCCAAAGATCCTCTGAAGACAGGAAGAAACAATAAAGCCCAGGGGATGAGGCTGGTGCCCTTGGCAGAGAACCCATGGGCAGGGCAAGATGAGGGATCAGCAGCACCTGCTGCACAGCCCAGACACTGCCCACGGGGACAGGTGGCTTAGCTTCCCCCACCTTTATCCCTTCTTTTTTCCTTCTCCATTCACCTATGTTCTCTATCTGCTTCCCCATTTTCTTTTTGATTTCCAGCTATTATTTTCACCTTTTCTTTTTCTTTCTGCCACTCACACAACCTCCTTTCTCTTCCTGTTTTGCAACTTCTTTCTTGCTCTGAAAAATAACAAGGGAAGGTGTAGTATCTCCCTTTGTCCTAATTTCCTGGTAGGACTGATTTCAGAGCTCCTGTTACTGAGAATTTCTCTGTGTTATACACACACCTGGTTCTGACAGAGAGCTGCACAACCTCTGCAGGGTGGGTGACCTTAAACAAGCAGGAGAAGTCCTTACAGCAGTGTATTCTTGTAGGAAATTGTACAAATAATGGTATCTAAAGTAAGGTTTCTGCCAGGATAGGTATTTCAGTGGGAAACTGTTGTGACAGATTCTTGAGAGCTGGGAGGAATAGCAAGAAAAACACAGATGGAGACAGCTAGTGTTACATACTCACTGAAATTGTGTTTTGCCTTCACCTGCCTCATAGCTTTTCGCTCCTTGGCTCATCCTTCGAGGCCTGGGTCATGCTCAGTGCTAAGAGAAGGTGTCTCCACTGGGGAAAGGGACTTGTTGCTCTCATCAGATGCTGAGCAGCCTGACAGAAAGAGCTGTAAAGGCAAAGTAGACCCTAGGGCTGAGATATCCCATCTCCATGGCCATCCTTGTCCACATTTGAGAGCTGTCTGCAGATCCTGGTGATGCCTGGAGGGTTGTGGAGCAACTTTGACATTACTGTCTCTCTCTGGTT
>NW_008649889.1:79008-100876 GCF_000695815.1 Acanthisitta chloris | reverse complement strand
CCTGTCAAAGCCCTCCAGAAGCAGCACCCATTTGCCCATCTTACAGACAGGGAAACTGAGGCACAGAGGTGCAGCTTCTCCCACAGCATATTGTGAGGATCCCGTTCCATCCCCTTCATCATGAGTGTAGCACTGCCCACTGAAGGTTTCACTTCCAACTCAGGCCCCCACCAGGTATTTAGCATCCTGGACATGTGGCCATGCCTCAAGCAGGAGGTACTTCTAAAGCACCACAAGCCAAGGATTTGGGAGACTTGTGACCTGTTTCCCACATTTCCTGAGGAAAGGGACATGAGCCAGAGCTTGGTTCCCTAGCAGGGGAGTGCAGCACTTGCTTGTGTTCCCCAGCTGGTGGGTCTGTGGGTGCACAAACCTCTGACTGTGCTATGGTGCCTCTAGAAGCTCAGCTGCAAGCATGAGCTGTGGGTTGAGCACAGGAAGAGACACAGACTCAAACCCCAGTCCTGAAATGCAGTGGTTGGGTGGTGTTTGCTTTTAGTAGCCCTAAAACACAGGGTGGTCACTACCAGGAGAGGAGTGGACAGGGGGGAGACCATCTATTAAAAAAAAATCACCTCCTCCTGGGACTCTTCCTGGTAGTTTTTCCAGAAACTTTGGCAGTGAGTACCAATATCAGGCAGATACTCTGTCCTGGCCACCACTGCCCTGGCCCTGCTGCTCCCAGAGTGGCTCAGCACGGAAGGTGACATCCACACCCTCCCTGTGACACATCCACCACAGGGATGTGTGAACTTCACAGCTTACTTTGACCCACTTAAATGCAGGTGGTTTGCTCAAAGAGCAGGAGGAGTGATTTCCTCCCACAGAGTTGGCTGCCCTGGCTCTCTCCCTGGGGAAGGACAAAGTTGCCTTTGGGGTCTGTGATCCCTACTGGGAGCAGCTGGTGGGGGCAGAGGTGGGAGGGGCAGCATGAGACACACACTGACACATGGTCAGATGGAGGCAAAAAGGCACCTGCTCAACTCTGGGGCTGTTGTCATGATGCTTCCCCTCTTTGACATTTCACAGAAGTTCCATCTCTGAGAGACACGTGATTGCAAGAGAGATTCAGGTCTCACTTCTGAAAACCAGAGGGTTTGTGCTTCAAAGTTTGTGCTTCACTGTGTGACTTTTCCCTGCAAATAAAAGCAGGACCTAACAGCTCCAAACCAGAAGGAAAAGAAGAAATAACTCCAATTAAAAGTGAAAACTTTGTGACAGTTTGGCTGATTCTGTGGTTGGGGACCCTCAGAATTTTTGAACGTTTGGGGTTGGCAGAACTCTCAAATTACAGGGAATAACTTGCCTTTTTATAGACTCTTTCATCTGGAGGATCCCAGCCTGCTTCTCCACCAGCTGAACCCAGAAATATTGTCAGCTCAGCACAGCAGCACATCTGTCCTGGCCACTTGGAAGTGGAAGGTGAGTTGAAGCTGGCAGAGTCCTGCTGCCACACTGGCCAGAGCCTCCCAAAGAACCCTCACAAAACTGATGGGACCTTCACTGACCACACCTGACCAGGACTTGCCTTTGAGAATCGTTGCAGCTGGAAGATGCCACACAGATATCAGTCTCAGGGACACTTGGGGGACACCAGGGTCTTTCCAACATGGGTCCCTCTTCCTGCTCCCTCAACAGCTCTTTCCACACCAGCCCGTTGCTGTTTTGCCTGGATGAAGAGGCTATTCCATGTTTCCTCAGGCAGCAGCAGGCTTGATTTTCAGACAAATCTATCCCATGCTGTCACTGAGTGTGAATGGGGAAGCTGAGGGACAGTCTGTACACAAGGATATGGATGGTGCAGTTGACAGAGATCATTTTAAACACAAGCAAACACAGGATTGTATTATTATACAATAATGAACATGATTTACTGGTCTTATTTATATAAAATTAAATCATTAACTCCAGTGAAAATTGAGTCTAATTGACTACAATTTAATCTTAATTTTCACTGGAGTTTGTAACTACAGGAAATTGCCAGAAACACACAGAATTCATCATTTCACACAGTTAAATGATTCAGAGCCTGAGTGGTTCCCCCATCCCAACCTGAGGTCAGTAGTTTCATGACACATGTTTTCTACCACATGCAAGGACATGAGAAATCCCTCCAGAAGGGGGGAAAGCAGACATGCTAACCACTTCACACAAGAAACTGGTTTCAGATCAGCCACCAAAGGACTCTTTATAGAAACACACCAAACCTGGGCAAGGAAGAGCTACATGGTGCCAAATCCCAGAGCTCCACACTGAAGAGCCCTGGACCAAGGTCTGGAGCATTTTGGGATGCTGTTGATATTAATCCATCCAACAGCAAGGTTCTTCATTTTAACCAGGCTGGTTTGCTCCTGGAATGCCATACAGAACACAATAGTACAATAGACCTGCAGTATATAATTATCATGCTGTATCTGCTTTCATATCATAGGTATTTTTAGATGTGTCAGTTTGAAATCTAGGATTTAGTGCACAGAGCCTAATGGATTGTTCTTTCTTTCTCTCTCTTTTAATGTCAACTCTCAATATGCATGAAGCAGACATAAAAGCACTTTTCGTGCAGGTGCTGTGAATCTCTTAGCACAGATGACAAGGGGAGATGGTTTTCTAGATTCATTGAGCTTCAGAGGAGACAGGACTTGATGATCCAGCCTGAGCTCCTGCATAGCAATAGTTCAGGTTTCCCGCACAGCCCCCTCCATGAGCCAAGCAGCACTGCACATCCCAGGAAAGGCACAAGGGATCTCCCTCTGCAAGAGTGGCTTGTTCCTGCCCTGTGGGACCTCACTCACTGCCCAGGAAGCAGAAGATGGGAAAGTCACTCCAGTTCAGTGCAGTCCTTCAAGGCCGTTTGAGTCCTGCCCAGATCAAATTTGGCAGCATCACAAGGGGAGCCAGAGCAGCCAGGCCCTGAGCAAGGTTCTTCTTCCCCCACTGCAGAGGGGAGAACCTAAAATCCTCCCACCTGCCTGAGGTTTGATTTGCTCTCAGATTCTAGAGCTGAAAGGCTGATCTATTCCAGCCTCAGGGCACCTAACACTGTCTGGAAGGCAAAATATTAGCTTGGGATGCAGGAATTGCAGCAACCTGCTTGGCCAATTGTGGTCCATACCTGCTCCCACCAAACGTCTGGGGAGCTGGTAGCATCCCCCAGAAATGGGTGAACCAAAGTCCTCTTCAGCCCATGGGTCTCAAGCACTCAGAGGCTCCGTGGTGAGGTGCAGTGGGGACACAGGGTGGGTACCAGCCCTCCCTGTAGCTGTAGGCCATTGTGGTGGGATGCATGGGGAGAAGGAGAATCAGAGAGTTGCTGAGGTGGTGTTTGATCTAGTGACCCCGAGGGGAAAAGGTAAAAATAATTGGAATCATTTGCCTAGGTAACCCATGGGTCTCAAGCACTCAGAGGCTCCGTGGTGAGGTGCAGTGGGGACACAGGGTGGGTACCAGCCCTCCCTGTAGCTGTAGGCCATTGTGGTGGGATGCATGGGGAGAAGGAGAATCAGAGAGTTGCTGAGGTGGTGTTTGATCTAGTGACCCCGAGGGGAAAAGGTAAAAATAATTGGAATCATTTGCCTAGGTAACTTCCTCCCGAGGGGCAGTGTCAGCACTGATCCTGCTCTGGGACACGGACCGAAGCCAGGGAGCGGCCGGAGCTGTGTCAGTGGAGGTCAGGTTGGATATTAGGCAAAGGCTCTTCCCCCAGAGGTGTTTGGGCACTGAACAGCTCCCCAGGGCAGTGGTCACAGCCCCATACCTGACAGAGCTCAGGGAGCACTTGGACAATACTCTCAGGCACAGGGTGCATTGTTGGGGTGTCTTGTGCAGGGACAGGAGTTGGACAGATGATCCTTGAGGGTCCTTCCAGCTCAGGAATGATTCTGTAATTCAGTTTTCCTCTAACCTTGGAGTTACCAAAATATGTAGCATAATTTGGGAATGCACTACCCCACTATCCTCTGAGTTTTTTTGGCAGACTCACAACAAATCCCTTTGTTTGGCAGCTGACCTTGTAACAGTCCAGTTGTCTGAATCATGCAGAGGCCACAGACTGTTTTTTATAGTACTATCCTCCCACTGCTTGTGGCCCCTGGACACAGGCATCAGAGAGACCTATAGAGGTGTATCAGCACAGACACATGTTCACTGGGCTCGTAGACGTGTCCAAACCCCATTAAGATGTCATGCAGTCAGGTTAATACACCTTTTCTCTCAGCAGAGCATGGGCTCAGCATACACTCTGCAAACACAACCCCAGAGCAGGTTCATCCCAGAGATCCAGGGAGGTTCAGCACAGCTCACTCCCAGGGACAGGCACACCAAAAACAGATCAACTCACCCTTATCTTCTGCCAATCAGACCCAAAATTACCTCCAGGTAGGCTCCTTATTTTGCTGCTGTTTTGCCATGTGTCTCAGCTCAAACTCAAGAATCATAGAGGCTTTTTTTCCCCCCAACCAGCTCAATATCACCACAGCATCAGAGTAAATAAAGGGGCAGCTCTGGCTGCAATTGTAGTACCCTGCACACTGGCAATTTCTGATTGTATGAATGATGCTCTGGGATTGTAAGAAAGGCATAACTGAGACAAAAAAAGAAAATCCTTCCAAGAAATTTTTGCTTATTTAAGCTGTCACTGCCATCTAACAGAAAGCTTCACGGCAACCAGCAATTCATGGGAGCAGATTTTCAAAGTCCTACCGAGGTGTTTCAGCCCAAGGTAAACAACTCAGTTCTGATAGTTAACCCCACCCTGTTTGAGGTTGAAGTGAAGCATTTTGTTCCAGTATGTGGTATTTACTTAACAGCTGTTATCAAGTTATTATGAGATGCCCCTTCCACCACCCACAGCTGCGTGCTGGATGTGTCCCCACCGGTCCCACAGCGGAACCAGTAACCCGCCCTGCAGAGAGGAGTTACTGAGCAAACAAGTCAAGAACAAGGCAATCAGAGATAAGGTGGAGCTGGGGGAGGGCAAAATTGTCTAGTTTCATGAAGGCAACAAATGGTGAGAAAACAAATTCATAGAATCATAGATTTGGGTTGGAAAGGACCTTAAAGTTCATCACATTCCACCCCCTGCCATGGGCAGGGATACACTGCATTAGCCCAGGTTGCTCCAAGCTCATCAAACCTGGCTTGGAACACTTCCAGGGATGGGGCAGTCACAGCTTCTCTAGGAAAACCATGCCAGTGCCTCACCACCCTCACAGGGAAGTAAAATCCATCTGGAGCAGGTTTGTATGCTGCACCAACAGACTGCACTGAAGTGCAGTTGGATTTGGCACTTTCTAGCTTTGACCTGAGAACTTGGGTGAAATTGTGCTCCAGCACACCAGCAATATGCTTCTCTGGAAGGTACTTAGGCAAGTGAAGTCAGTCTCATGAGGTCCTCCTGTGCTGTCCTTCATGGTGGTGTGCTGGCCAGGCAGGGATGTCTCTAGGAGAGCACATTGCCCAGGGCAAAGGATTTGGCAGGACCATGTTGTTCAGCTGCTGTGGGGGATATAAGACAAGTCCCAAACCCACAACCCCACACCTGGGGTCTGCACCCAGCCCTGCACCTCACCACTTACAGCCCTACCACACTAGTGCTTAATCTCCTGAGCCAGAGCTGTCCCACCAGATGTACCACGTTCTGTGTGATGCCAAGAGCATTCTTTTGAGGAGATAACAATACCAGTTGGTCTATTTTTAATTCAGTTCCTTGACAGAACATTTAGCCATTCCTCTTAGAGAAGAATTTTGTAATGGGTTCCTATCATGTCAATTTGGAAAGTGTTCCAGCCTCCCACTACTGAGAAGTGTAAAACTATTGGCAACATATGGCATCCCTGCGGAGCTATTTAATTGTACAAAGGGCTGCCAAAAGATAAAAAGGGACTCAGAAAAAACACACAACACAACTACTACAGCTCTGTTCTTCCCCTTTCAGCATCTAACAGCAAAACAGCTTGTTACATTTCCTAAATCCTCTCTCAAACAAAGCTGGGCTGCTGCTTCTGTGGGTAATAAGCTGAGGACTCTTGTGGTGCCACCAGGGATTTGACTCCAACCCAAGTTCTCAGTGCCTGAATTTTGATACCAGTTGGTGCTGGCTACTGCCCAGTGTTGGACCTGTGTTCTTCTTGCCCCATAGGCTAAGTGCTTGCTGTGGGGCTCAGCCTTGGGGGTGGGGATCTTGTGAGATAAGATGAGTCGTGGGGAAGGTAGGATTGGACATGGAGCTCTGGGGGTGCAGCTGGAGGCCCAGGGCAGCTTCCCAGGGCTGCTAAGGTTGGGGGTGTCCTAATATGTCTCCCTCTCAAACATGCCCCAAAGGAAACCTTGCAAAGGCTATTTCTGAGGGCCTTTGGATATGTTGTTATTCAATCACACTGTCCTACAAACAGGAGACACATCTCAAGGATCCCAGGAAGCTATATCGAATATATGGTAGTTTTTATGAGAGTTTGAAGGGTTTTCTTCAGAACAACTAACTTTGCAGGAGGAAAAAGTGTTTGTATGTCTGAGTGACCTCCAGGCATTGCCTCACTAGATGTTGGCATGGCCCTGCTGTGCTCCCTGCACTCCATGCTGCACCAGGCTCAGCCCTGTTGATCCTCTGTTTGTATCTGCTGTAACATTCCTGGCATGATCTGGGGGATCCAGCTCATTCCCTTGGCCACCAAGGTGTGATGAGGGTCTAGGGCACTGTCCATGCAGAGCAGAGCACCAGGGTGACCCTGGTTTGGGGATCTCTGCCCATGAAAGACCATAAACACCCTCTCAGGTCATATTGTACCTTCAGCTGCACCAGCACATCCCTGAACCATGTCCAGGCACAACATCCTTCCAGAATGAAGGCAAAGCAGAGGATGCAGCACAACTCTCTCATTATTTGCTTTTTCAGTTCACAGTCCTCCCCAGAAGAAGTCTCCACTCCCTGAAGACTCCCTGGAGGTGATGGCAAGTGATGTTTAGGGGACGAGTATGGCAGTTCTGGGTGGAGTAGGGGCCTCACATCCACCACTACTCCCTGGCCTGGGAATATGCCTTTCCTGCCTCATGGAAACTTCATGAATGAAGGGAATGAACTACCCTTGTGAAGGATGTGAAGACTTGAAATGAATGAAAAAGTGAGGATTGAAAATCCACGTATGGAGTGAAGAGGTTATGGACACCACGGATGGTGCTCCCACAGAGGAGCAGGAGTTAACTCCTCTCAAGATGGATTATCCTCATCCCAAATCTGCTTCAGACGAGCCAGTGGTGAGCAGAGCTGTACCCCAGCCCTGTGCCAGGAGCTAAACTCTCTGAATGACAAGGGAGAGCTGCTCATGGAACCTGAGACCCAATGTCCTGCTGGGCCACAAGTTGTGCATGGTGCAGGGCTGAGGTGTCTGTAGGACACCATCCCAGGGTGGACATCACCTGCTCTGCCAGGTGGGCAGCAAACTGCTCTCTGAGGGAGGAGCAGTCTGGCCACACCACATCAGGTCCCCCAGGGCCATCCTCAGGAATAGCAGCATTAAAGGGACATAAGAGGAGTAAAAAAGCCCCAACAATAACAAAGAACTGAGAAGTACAGAAATCCTTAAGCTTCTCATGGGAAAACAAAAGGAGGAAAGCAACAGAGGAAGCAAACACCAAACTTAGTGAGATAGTTGAAGAAATTCTCAAAGCACATGCTGAAAATGGAAATGCAACTTAAATTAATCCTATAAAAAGGAGGATTGAGGATGGTAGGCACTAGGTAGGTGTACAGGGGAGTGGAGCTTGAGGCCAAAACAGACACCCATAATGAAACAGGCAGCAAGAGAGCTGCTTCTGTCAGAGCCTGGAAGGCTACAATAAAATTTGTGGCACCATTGAAATGTCAGTGAAGGGAAGGGATGAAAACTGCAAGGAATATACAATATTCCTCATGAACTGTGTGAGCTCCACATAGCCACGACCTGTTCATGGGTAGAAAGGCCAAAGCTCCATTAGGGGTTTGTAAGAGGACACAGGAGGGAGTTAACTGAAGGAATAAGGAGAAAAAAAACAAACCCCATAACAACACACAAGGCAGGGAAGGTGTCAGCCAAGATCTCTTAAGATCCGTCAGAAAGAAGAGGTGGAAGAGAAACCAAAAATATCCTGTCTGTCACTAAACCCAGCCCTGTGCTGGAAACCTGGAGAGGCACAGACTGCACAGCTCTGGGGGAGCAGCTGCAGGTTTCACCCTGACTGCACAATGCCAGGAAGACTGGATCACCTGGATACTCCTCTTGGATGGGGAAAAAAGGCATTCAAATAGATTTTCAGAAAATCTTTTGACTGCATTCCTCAAAATTATCTTTGATTATTAATTTTCTCACCTTCCAGGGCTTAGACACAGTTTGGGATGAATCCTCCTCCTCATTCCTGCCAAGAGCATCTTGCTGCTGCTCTGGGGGTCTCTCAGGTCACCTGCTCCAGCAGGACTAGGGACAGTGCAGCTGAGACCCTTCCTGTTCTCCCCTCCACTGCAGGATCTGCTGTCCCTCACTGGAGTGACTGGAAAACCCTGCATGGAACCCACGTCTATCCCCATGGAAAACCCAAACAAATCTTTTCCTGCTTTCTGCTTTATAGCCAGCATTTCCTGTCAATAAAGGAAGAAATAGCCTGGCAGAGATATAATTATCTTGACAGAGATATAAGATGGCTAAATCCCAGAGTCTTTCCCATGATCCTGTCACTGAGGTGATTTGAAGAATTTCTACCAGTGCAGACATGAGGTTTGGCCTCTGTGGAAGTAGCCTGAGTGCATTACTCCACTCAGGGCTGTTCAGCTCCCCATTGACATGCATTATTTATAGCAGGACCTGCAGTAAATTAGTATCTGATGAGCTCTCAGATTGAGCCTTTGTGTTGGCTCAGTCCCACTAATGCAGCCTACAGAAAATCCTGCTGCACAGAGCCATGGCACAGCCTCCACCAACAGCACTCACCAAAACTTCCCTGTGCTGTTAACATCATTCTCTGGTACTTTTTGCATGAATTGGAGCAAAAGATGTCACTGCCAAGGCCAATCTAGTTTTGCATGTTGAATTTCATTAGAAAAAGCTTTTTTTTTGCATGACAAACAATTGTATCTGGGAGATCTAATAGGTAAAAAGCACTGTCTAGAAATCATGTTCTTGGTTCATCAGAGAAATAAAATGCTGGATGAAGTCACTTTCTTTTCCTAAATTGGGCTGGAAAGGAATAATTAGTAAAGGGATTATTTCACTCTGAAGAAAGTCAACAGTTTGAATAAAAACTAAACCTCTTTACTTGACCAAATACCTTTAAAGAAATCATCTCTCTCCTTCTCCTTCACATTAGAGCTGACTAGTCGTTCCAAAGACAGAGATTTATGTGGTTATTCTAACAGCATCTTGCTTTATGTCATGGGATGGATTCAGCATTTGTAACTCCATAAATGGGATCTGCAGCACACATCTAGCAGGAATAAGCAGGAGGGGAACCTTCCTCCACACCCTGTTAGGAGTGCTGGGCTTGGACTGGATCCCCCCAGAGTGGTTCATCAGTGAGGATCCCCGATATGCAAAATGAATAGCTGGAAAATCTCTGGGCACCACAGATGGATAGTGTCCATGTTTCCCTATTTTTATGATCCTCCCCTGCCTCTCAGCAATCCCTTTCTGGGGGTCATCACTACCCCAGTGCTCCCCCTTTCTCCTTGAGGTGTCTGCTCCCATCAATCCCAGTGCAGTGCTCACTGGAGTTCACTCTTCCCTTTGTTTCACCCCACACCTCTGCTCCCCTGGCTCTGTGTGAGACAAAGACACTCCTGTCCCTTCTCAGCACCTCATATAAGTGTTGGGGACAGCAGAGTGTGAGCAAATCCTGAGCCTCCTGGGGGAATACAGGATTAGGTTGGACATGAGCTGCTGGCTTAGCTCAAGGAAAAGCCAGAGCTGGGTCCAGTCTTGTGTGCCCCTAAACACAGGGATATGAAGATTTGTTCTTTTAACAAGAAGGTTTGGTTTCATCTCAGTATAAATTAGGAAAGTTTTTAACATCTTAACCCTTCTCACTGGGATGGGAAGTGCTTCCTACTGGACTCTAACAATGAGAAGAGCTTGTCTCTCCCTTAGTATTTCAATGAAGTAATGAATCTCATTAAAACCAAACTAAACCATAAACTAAACCACAAGAAGTTCCACCTCAACATGAGGAAGAACCTCTTTACATTGAGGGTGACAGAGCACTGGAATAGATGCCCAGGGAGGGTGTTGCTCTGGAGATACTCAAAACCCACCTGGGGTGCATTCCTCTGTCACCTGCCTGGGCAGGGGGGCAGACTGGATGATGCCCAGAGGTCCCTTCCAACCCAAAGTATTCTGGGATTCTGTGAAACAAAATCAACCAACCAACCAAAACAAAAAAAAACCCCACTGCAAAGCATTTGATAATTGCAATGTTCCAGCTTTTTTGTGTTCCCTTTAATAGAGGATGAGGATGGTGCAGGATGCCTCATTTTGCTGCAGAACATCTCAGTGTGGAACAAGACTCTCCAGACTCTTCTGTAACACCCAAGCTAAACTGCTTTTTCTTAATTTGGTGGGGTTTGGTCGTTTGCAAACCATTCAGAGCCACTGCACTTGCAGGTGCATAAGAAATCTTGAGGTAGAAGAAATGCAGAGGAGGAAGCTCAGCTTTGGACAGAGGGGTCTTTTTTTAGTCAGATGTGAACTGCAGTATCAGTAACATGAGCTCTTTTCAGCATCACCCAAACCACAGGACCCATGTGTGCAGGGGAAAAGGTTGCTAATTTCTTAGAAGAGATTCTGGTTTCATTTTTTGTTTTATTGTTGCCATGAGCCTTTGCTCATGTTGCTTTGTTGGGTGAGCAGAGGAACAAGGATGGTTTTATTGTTACAGAATAAGGTCAGAAGAAAAGAATCTGGTTGCTTATTCTTCAGCTACCCAGTGATGTCAAAAGTGTCAGAGTATTCCCAGAGGGAGAGGGCCGTGGTGACCTGGAGAGCCTATGAACTGTGCTTTCTGGAGCTTGGATTCCCACCTCCTGGCTTGGCCATTCATGGTCCTCAGGTGGGACCATCAGCTGACCATGAATCTGGATTGTCTCGTCAACCTTATGGCAGATATTCCTGATGCTGGAGAAGGGAAGGATTCAGGGAGACCTTAGAGCACCTTACAGTACCAAAAGGGACTCTAAGAGAGCTGGAGAGGGACTTTGGACAAGGACACAGAATGACAGGACAAGGGGGAATTGTTTTGAACCAAAAGAGGGCAGGGTTAGATGGGATATTGGGAAGAAATTGTTCCCTGTGAGGGTGCTGAGGCACTGGCACAGGTTGTCCAGAGAAGCTGTGGCTGCTCCATCCCTGGGAGTGTTCCAGGCCAGACTGGTCTAGTGGAAAGTGTCCCTGTCCGTGGCAGGGGTTGGAACAAGATGGTCTTTAAGGTCCTTCCAACCCAAACAATTCCATAATTCTATGCCAGGCAAGTTGCAAGCTCCAGCCTAAGACCTCTGACTCCTTGGCTGGAACTACAGCTCCCCAACCTGCATCTGTGTCTTGGGAGCATGGGAGGTCTGCTAGGACAGCTGCTGCACACGTAGTTTGGGCAAAGCAGGGAGGACATTACAGAGCAGCTGGATGTATAGAAGAACTGGCATGTGGTGATTCCAGGTCAGTTCCATTTAAACAGAAGGAAGAACTTCCCCTGGTCTGTATTTGGGAGGGCCAAGAGTTTGATAGAGCAAACAAGTGCAGGCAGCACCTGGTGCTCTCTGCAGCAGAGACCTTGGGAAGTCAAAAGTGCAACACTGATCTGGAAGACACATTCCAGGTGAAGGAAGCAGATATTCAGCTGGTGCCCTGGAAGAGAGCTTATAAGAAAGCAGAGAGCCTGAAAAGGACAGTAGAAAAGATGAATCAACAAACTCCCTCAGAGCACAAAAACTGCAAGACTAAAGTGAGAATTGCCAAAACTCAAGCTGAGTTACAAATTGAAATATACAAATATCTATATTATATTAGGTAAAAAAATCTCAGGTCACACGGACACAAAAAAAAAAAGGAAGTAAGATGGATGAAATGAAACATAAATGTAGTTACAGAAAAAAGCTTAACTGAGTCCTTTGCTTCAGTTTTCACTATAGATGCTGCTTCAGGACACAAGGGCACAGGGACAATTGCTAATGGGCATGAGATTTATCAAAATGGAAATTTCAGCATCCAAGGTGAAAGCAAAACTGAAAGAGCTTTAATGCACTGAAGCCAGAGGGAACAAATAATCCAATCCAGACTCCTAAAAGAACTGGCACACGACATCAGGAGTCCACTCTTAAGGATTTTGAACACATAAGTCAAGCAGGAAAAACTGGGCAAGGCCAGTCCTCCAGTTTGAAAAAAGGAAATAAAGGATCCAGGCAACTAGAGACATCAATGGGATGCAGAGCTTAGAATAAATTTGCAAGGAAAGAATAATTAAAGACCCGAAGGTAAATGGGAAATCGGATCACATATAACAAATAAACCACTTGGATGATCCTGAGAAGGGAAGTAATAGAAGCAGAATGAAATGTAAGAGTACAAAGTGCAGAGCTGTGCACGTTGGGAGTAACAACATGAATTTCTGCTTGAAGCTTGGGCCTCATCACTTGGAAATGACAGAGCAGGAGAGCAAGTTGTTTCCACTCATCCGTCACAGGGGATGGTGAGCTGCCAGCGTGGTGCAGGTCTGAAAAGGCTTATCCCAGTCCAAGTTTTTCCCGCTAGGAATGGGGACTATGAGTACTGCATCCCTGCCCAGGTGAGACCACATCCAGGAGCACTGCAGAGCTCTCAGCACCCCTGTTGAAGGACAGTGATGGGAAGGAGCAGGGAAAGGCTGAGAGCTCGTCTGCCCAGGGAGAGGAAGGGTTGGCTGGTGCAACAGGAACAAGCAATGGCCCAGGGAGACCTGAGTGCAATGAGAGAAGGGGAATAAACAGAGAGGAGGAAGAAAGCTATTTAAACTAAAAGACTGTCTTGGAACAAGAACAAATGCAACATGCTGGCCATGAAAGCATTTAGGAAGTTAGAAGAAGATTTTTAAGAGCAGAGTTTTAATGATCTGGAACAGCCTCCCAAAGATGAGGGGAAGGAGGAAACTAAACCTTGGCTTGAAGAAGAGATGGAGACATTCCTGGTGGGCTATGTGGTGTGGGTGCTGGAGGGCTTTGTTCATCCTCTGGTTTCCCAGTTAGGGAGGAGGATGAGAAAGAAGTGGCTGGGCAGGAGGTGAAAGGAGTGGGTCAGTGCTCCTGCAGCACAGTCAGACTTGCCTCATTGCTTCTCTCATCACCCAAGTGCCTCTGGTGCCTCTGCACATTCAACATTTCACATAAACTCCCATGAATCTTTTAAAAAAACCACCTGGTTTGGGGACATTTTTTTGCTCCTTTGCCACTGAAGTAATGCTTTGGGTGTTAAGTGTTGGTGTTTCCACAGACAAAATAAAGCTGGAAGTAGGAAAGCAGGGAAAATAGACCTGCCAGTAGATTTTCATCTGGGAAAGACAAGGAAGCCAGGCCTGGGCAATATTTACCTGGAAGGGACAGGACTGGAGAAGTCCTTTCTAAACTCCACAAGTTCCTGTTTCATCCAAGTTGTTGGTGCTTGGGTCTGGTGCTTCTAGAAGGCAACTGATGGGGCAGCAGAAGGGATTTCCCATTATGTATTGGAAAAAAATGTGAGTCAAAGAATCACAAAATCACAGAATAATCAGAGTTGGAAGGGACCCTTGAGGAACATCTAGTCCAACTCCAGGCCCTGCACAGGACATCCCTGAGAATCCCACCCTGTGCCTGAGAGCATTGTCCAAACACTCTTTGAGCTCTGTCAGGCCTGAGGCTTTGCCCACTGTCCTGGGGAGCTGTTCCAGTGCCCAAACACCCTCTTGGGGAACAACCATTTTATAATATCCAACCTAAACCTTCCCTGACACAACTTCAGGCCATTCCCTGTCACTAGTTGCTAGAGAGAAGAGGTCAGTGCTGCCTTTGCACTTCCTTCTGTGAGGATGTTGTATACAGCAATGAGGTCTCTCCTAGTCTCCTCTTTGTAGAAGGGCTGTGTTTTGAGGCTGAACACAAAACCATCAACTTTCTTTTCTGTGCCAATATTCTATTGGCTTTCTCCCCTTTCCATTGCTCAGAGTCAGCTCCAGTCACAGCTTCAATCCACATGGTGCCAAGCTGTGTCCAGCATCATGGGCTGGTCGTGTCTGCAGATCCTGGTGTTGAGAGCGTTAGTTGTGCAGGAAGGAGCTGGAAGATAGATTCAGCTTTCAACTGCACTTAGCTTGTTCTTGCTGGCTTTCATGGTGGTCTTCCTGATTCAAAATCCATCAGTGAGACATGAGCAGGATTAGCTGCTGCTGCTGAAGCAGGAGGCAGAGCAGAGCCTGGATTTTTAGTTATCAGTTGTATCACTGAGGTGTGGACACCATGGCTGGACACACAGGATGAACCCCCTGGTGTCTTCCCATGGACTGAAGGCACATCAGCATTTCCTCAGTTGGGAGCTGAGCTGTGAAAGAAGAAAATGCTGTTCTCCTTCATCACTGGAGCCAGTATTTAAATTCACTTGGAACACAGAGTCATTTTTCCACTCTGTTAAAGGTTTCCTCTGCAAGTGCCACTCCATGTCTCTTGATTTGATTTCCTTGTACCTTTTTTTAATCCATTTTTAATAGGCTTCCAGATTTTTAATAGCTTTAGAGATTTCTTTTCTCCTTCATGTCTATGTTGTTGATTGTAAGACTGGCTTTTGGATGGCTCCTTTCTTTGATACCCTCCTTGCCTGGCTCAGCTTTGCACTTAGCCTTTAAACACATTCACAGTGTACTTGGTTTACTTCATTGAGCATTTTTGAAAGCATTGCCTTTGCTTTTCCTCTCAACTCTGTTATCTGAATACATCTTAGGTAATTAATCAGCTCCCATTGATCTGAACATAAATTTCCAGATTTTTCATACATTCATTACATGTGCTGAATAGAAGTGAGAGTGGCTGGATGAGAGAATTCATACCTGACAAACAGCCCATCCAGATCTGAGCTGTTCCTTCTCCTTGTGCTCTTCTCATTGAGTAGCTTAGGGAGGGAGTGATGTTTTTCAGACAGCTGTGAGTGAGAAGTAAAAGCTCAGAATATAAATTGACTCTCTTGAGGGCTCTTCTTCTCAGTTCCTCTGGATCAGCAGCCATTTCTGAATTTAAACCCAGGATTACCTGGTCCTAACAGTTGCTGTTTCATGCCTAAACCCACCTGCTGTTAGAATACATTTGATCCCAAAGCCTCACACCATGGCTGTGGGAAGCAGTGCTGGTTGATCTCAAGTTCCTGTCACCCTGCACAGACACACACCTTGCTGGGAGCACCAGTTGCCCTCTCTCACCATAAACCCCAGCCCATAGCTCTTTATCTGTGCTCTGAGTAGAACTGGGGACAGGTAATAAAGGAGAATGTTAGATCCAAGTTAGAGGACATAGGTGGAGAGGCAGGAAATCATGCTCTATCTTTTGTCTTTATGTGTTCACTGTCACAGGGCTTCAAAGGAAGAGAAAAACCTGCTATGATTTACCTCATCATGGGAGGAACAGTGTGCAAGGCACATGGCAATGCATTAACATGAGGAGCTGAGTGACCATCTGTGTAATCTCAGGGGTCCCTGAGGTAGGTTTTTCATTGAGTTCTAACACGTATCGAGCTGCATATTATTATCCTCCTTCCCACAATCCTCACTACTCCTGGAGGTCCAGGGTTTCCTAACAAATGGATTAAAAAGCAGCCCCATCTCTCCCATACCTTAGCCAGCTGCTGCCACCTTTGCCCTAGGCACAGTCACCCATCCCTGTGCCACTGAATTCAGCAAAGCCTCTCTGTCCCTGGCACTTCACAGAGAGCTCCAAAGTAGCAAAGACAACTTGTGAGGGGAACATTTCCTGCATATTTAAAGAGCTCTAAGTCCTAGATGCATGTACCTCATTGGGCTTCATTGCCAAAACTGCAATTAATGAGCTTTGTAGTGCAGCACAAGGCAGAAAGAGCACTGCCTCCCTCTTTGTGCTTTAGGTACTCTCATGCTGCAAAGAAGGAGAAAAGTATTGCTAAGCAGAATGAGCAAAATGTATGAATTGCACATCTTAGTGAGTGGCCATGAATGATGAAAGCTGTGGGTAGGGCATGGATCAGATCAACTGTATGCAACAGCTCATCCTCATCTCCCTTGCAAACCACAGAGGAAGTTGTTTGTGATGCAAAGAACTCCATTTAACCAACTCTCTCCCTCTCTCTCTGTGTATATTTACATGGTCACTAGTTAGTTTATCCTTCACTTTGTTTTCAGCAGGGAGATATTCAGAGTAAGCCACAAACCAGCATGAAAAAATGGGTTCTTGAAACTGGCTCTGAATTAAGAACTAATTACTTCTGCCAGGAAAACACAGTTCTGTATCAAAGGGAGCAATGCCACAGCAGATTGGCCCAGGATGGGCAGCACCATGGTCCAGAAGGATCATGATTTCAATGCCTAGTTATTATGAATTACATCTCTTATTCATCCTGCCTCTTGCTCCTTTTTCCCTAAGCATGGAATTTGCTCATGCAGTACAACTGTCTATCAGAAATCACTGTTGCAAACTGATATCCAGTTGCCAGGGCCAAAGATATTTTTATTTTAGTCAAATATTCTGTTCCACTAATTCAGTCAGCTCACCCACAAAGTTTAACAACTGCTCCAAGAGAATGTGCATGTGAATATGATTTGCCAGTATTTCTGCTTTTTGAGATGGGCTCTGCCTGCTGTGTGCATGAGAATGATTTCATATTTAAAGGGACTGAAGAGGATTTGAAGAATCCTTACAGCTGAGGTAGTTTGGGAAAAATCTCCTTTCTGGTTTAAAATGGATCAGAAATATGGATTCTGCTTAGTGCTGCACACTCAGTTTTCCCAGTGCTCAGACTAGGAAAGAGGTTTATTTCATCATGCAGTATGGATCTAAACCTACAAGATATTAAATAACTAGGAAAAAGCCATTGGAAACAGTGGGATAGCTCCTGTGCATGGGAATAGCATGGCTGTATGTGCACTGGGGTGCAGAAACTGGACAGCTCAACACTCAGAGTCAAACCATAGGTACAAGCTGGGGGAAAATGCTGCTCAGGACTTAAAGGCAGGTCATGGGTGGCTCTTGTTTTATGCTCATCTCCAGCCCATCCTCACCTGAAGGAGATTGTCCTGCCTTCTGCAGAGTAGTGATCCTGCCCTTCTCCTCAGCCCTGGTGGATGCTGTGTGCAGTTCTGGGCTCCTCAGTACAGCAGAGACAAGGAGGTCCTGGAGTGGGTCCAGTGGAGGCGATGAAGATGATGAAGGGACTGGAGCATCTCTCCTATAAGGACAGGCTGAGGGAACTGAGGCTGTTCAGCCTTGAGAAGAGATGACTGAGCAGAGCCTCACCAATGTCTGTCAGTGTCTGCAGGGATGTGTCAGAGGATGGATCAGGCTCCGCTCCGTGGGGCCCAGCAATAGGGCAAGGGGCAGTAGGCAAGAGCTGATGCACAGAAAGTTCTACCTGAACATGAGGAAGAACATCTTCACTGTGCGGTTACTGAGCACTGAACAGATTGCCCAGAGATGGTGTGGAGTCTCCCTCATTGGGGATATTCCATAACTGTCTGGTCACAATCCTGTTCCATGTGCTCTAGGATGGCTCTGCTTGAGCAGGGAGGTGGGACCAGATGACCCACTGTGGCCCCTTCCAACCTGACCCATTCTGGGATTCTGTGCAGAGTGTGGAAGGAGCTGAGCATCTCTCTCCACCACACTGGGGTCTCCTTGCCCATCCCTCAGGAACTCCCTTCTGCTCTGGTTTAGCACACATGCAGAGTCTTATTCCCTGGTCTCCATGTCCTCTAATCAGCTTAGCAAAAGCCTCCACTGCACATGGTCAGATTGCAATTTTGGAATCCTTGTAGCATGGGCAAATCAAACCCAATTTCCTGCAATACAAAGCCCTGCACTGCTCCCCAATGAGGGCTATTTTCCTGCCAAATTGCATCTTTCAAACCACAGCCAATTCAGCTGTAGAGCTGCCAAGAAAAAAAGGTCAGGAAGACTTAAAAAAAATAAATATATTTTCCTCTTTACTGTATTGAAAAGCAGCTCTAATTCTGCTCAAACCTTCAAAACAACAAGAAATCGCTGTGGGATAGGTGCTGATTATAGGCAATTTCAGCCCAGAGGACAACATTTTGCAAGCTTATTAAGAGGACCTGAAAAGAACAATTTCTAATGTGGCCAGTGCTGGAAATACTTTCCATCTATCCTGGTTTGTATGAAGAGTTGCTCCAGTGAAACCAGTGGAATTATGCAGAATTGGGACCTTCCTTCCTGCAGTTATCACTGCTGCCTGGGCAATATTTTCTATCCATCAGTTTTATTTGAAGGACTCTACTGCAAGTACCTGTGTAGCCACATATTTTATGAGGTAAGTATGCAATAAATAGGAAGATGGGAAAACCATCTTTCCTTTTCTATATGGGAGAAACAATCTGGACTGGGAAGGGATATGAACAAAAATAATATCTGTAGAAAGAGCAGAGTAATGGAAGATTTTAAGGGCCCAAGCAGGGAGTAGAGGACATTAGGGAGAGAATGCTAGCTGGAAGCTTGTTTATGGAATTGGCATAAGATTGCATTTTAACTTACTCTGTGGAGCAGCTGAAAAGGAAGAGAACTACATGACGTGTATTAAGTGCTGCACTACATGGAAGGTGTTTGAAGACAAGCTGCACTCCAAGTTAAATGGTCTGCAAAACAGCCATGTCCACTGTGCTAGCCTTGGGATAAGGGAAGATTTTTGGAGCAGGAAGCTTGGAGAAGTTTCAGTGTCTGCTGACAGGTGCTCTAACAGCCAGCACAGAAAGTTCAGGGTCTGATGGAATCACATGTAAAGTTTTATAACCCAAATCACCCAAACAGCTGCAAACACCCAAATCAAAGAGATTGTATTGGTGTGAAGGCAACCCCAGGGCATTCGGGGGTCAGGGCAGGTGAGCTAAGAGCCTCTTCTCCTACAGAAAATGTGAAGTTTACTGTTGGCTGAGGTGGGGGGAAAATAAAGCCTTATGAAAACCACTGAAGGTCCAACCCAGACAGCTCTGCAGGCAGTGCCAACACTGAAAGGGTGAGGGAGGAATCCATGTGGAAAGGGCTGAGATGAGAGATTGGTGCTGCTGCCTGGGATTCACTGCTGCATGGGGAGGGGTTTGCATGCAACAACTACAAACTCCCCTCCATGTAACAGGTATTTATGTCCCGAAGGAAAGAGCCCAGGGAAGTGGAGATTGAAACACTAAAATACTTCACCACAGTGCCTGAGCAGGTAATTAGTGCTGTTAAAGGGTGATAAAGCACCTGACTGGGGCCTGAGACCAATGGCAAGCACATTGCTGGGTGAGGGAGGAGCCCCCAACTCTGGAAGAGGTTTTTGGGCAGTTCTCTGTATGTTGGTTGTGACTTTGGCAGCAACAGTGCACAGGGCTGGTACTGGCTGTCGTGAGCTCATTTATGGAGGATCAAGTTAAGCAGCACCAGGGGTAGGTGTGGCACTTGGGGACATGGGTTAGTGGTGCACTTGGCACTGTTGGGTTAATGGTTGGACTTGATGATCTTGAAGGTCTTTTCTAACCTGATTGATTCTATGGTTCTATGAATCTCCTGTGTAGGAAAGCATCTGATCTTATGGCAGACAACCTTTGGTGGAGTAAGGTCTGGAAAGTCTTCTCTTGGGGATAATCTGTCCTTCAAACTCCTGCTGCCATGAGCTAGGGGAGGTGACAATGGTGGTTTGCAGCACAGTGCTGTGCGAGCTGGGATAAGCCTCCAAGCACAGAGGTCTCTAGCAATGTGACCCTCCAAGACACTGTTTGATTTCAAGTCTTTCTTGCTCCCTTTCTTAGCTCAAAAATCTGTTTACCCTTTGACAGCTCCTGCACACCAAGAAGATGTTCCCATTGCATTTCCACATGGATGATGAGCTTTTATTGGACAGACAATTTAGAACTCATTAATGGACATAAATAGTTCAGATTTTCCCTTCCAGTTCCTATTACTTTGCCTTTTATGCACCAAATCTGTTCAGCCACTGCACTGCCCCATCATGGAACTTGTGGCATTTCCTAACTGAGCTTTCAATTCTTGACCATTATTTGTAGTTTCATATTTATCCACACATTTTCTTTCCACTGCTCATGCCTTGAGATGAATGCTCAGGCATCCAGGCTATTAATAAGTACACTTGATAACAATGGTCCTCGTGTGAGCCATTAAGACACTGCAGTATTAATAGCCTTTCCTTTTGGAGAAGGACTATTTATTCTTACCCTTTTCCTTTCTTCAGGCTGGAGCTGATCGAATTGTTCATTGTGAGTAATCTCCTTTGAGAATATATTTCTCCATGAAAATCACTCATTAATTCATCCTGTGAACTTTATCCTAAGACACTCAGACTTTTGCTTTTACTCTTTTCTCCTTATTACTCACTTAGTCTTGGCTCACCTCTGTGCTGTAGTATGGATTCTCCTACGTAACTGCATGATGAAACGATTAAGCAAGGAGTGACCAGCAGACAACAGCCAAAACTTTATTTCTTCTGTGGTTGAATCAGCCTTTAGCAAAGATATAAAACTTGAGAAGTCATTGTTTGACTGACTAAGCTGTCTGCTTGTCATGAAAGGCCAACACGATGACTCCAGTGGCAAATCTGTAGGTCCTCTCAGCCTAGCACAGAAAGAACTTTCCCTGTTTCCAAACCTGGGGATGGAATTTCCTTCTATTTTCACATGCACTATGTAAAGCACATTTTGGGGTGATATTCACCTTCATGCAAGAGCCCAGCAGGATTGGTGACAGTGACCTTAGGAACGAATTTTGCCCTTTTGGCCTCCTCTTTAAACTATAAAATCATCGAACCATCAAGGTTGGAGGAGACCTCTAAGATCATGAGTCCAACCTTTAATCTGTCACTTCTGTAACCCCTAAACCCCAAACCATATCTTTCAGCCCCAGATCCAGACACCTCTTAAACACCTCCAGGAATGGTGTCTCTACCACCTCCCTGGGCAATTTATTCCAGTGCCTGAACACCCTGACAGTGAAATTTTTTTCCTAACATCTAATCTGAAACTAAACCTCTTCTTACTTTCCACAGCTGGGTAGAACCAGGAGCACATTGACACCTCTGAGCATTCAAACCCTGTGGGCAAAGTGCAGCAGTTGCCATTCAAAGTCAGCATCTGTTTCTAGTCATTTCTACAATGCTCAACATTCACCCCTCCCAAAACCCACATGGGTCACACTGTTTGCCTGCTCCTTGCTAAAGCTCATCTACTACTCCTTCTGCTGGTTATTGAACATATTTTATGAGAGGGGGCTGGATAAACCAATCCATAGCACACAAGGGCACTTGAGAGCTCTAGATCTGTTGCAGTTTGTTTCTTTCCCCATGTAACTTAGAGCACCAGTTGGTTGGAATTTATTTGCAATCAATAAGCTATAATTTCCCAAACTGCCAAGAAAAGAAAGGCTAAGAGCATCTTTTATTCCCTTGGATTGTTGCTGCCTAAGATCCCACAAGGGAAATGACTAATAAAGAGATAACCTTAATTAATGGCAGGGTAAGCACTGGGCTTACAGCCTTAAATTCCTGCAGCTTTTCAGCTCATGTTTGTATGAGTTATTATATGTCTTTGCACAGAGATGGTGGTTTAGGATGATCAGTGTCTGGAGCTAAAGTGCCTTTGGGCTTACAACACTGACCATTTTTGCCATAGTTCCCACAAA
>NW_008649889.1:40870-78991 GCF_000695815.1 Acanthisitta chloris | reverse complement strand
AGCAGGAGCAGAGCTCAGTGCTTGTGCCCCCAAATTACACCACAAGACAAACCAACACCTGTGAAAACAAAGGAAAATCTCCTAGTGATTCCAGTAGGAAGAAATCTAAACATTTATTAGGCAACATCCTCCTGTGTAGTTTCACCCATCAGAAATCTGTCACAACTAATTGGAAATGTGTATCATCAACATCATTGTTATTGTTGTTATTTTGATGGCACCTAGGAATTTGATGAGAAGACAGCACCTCTGCAACTCACAGTGTAACCAGAAACCAAGGGAAAATGAAATAGGGGGACAGAAAGAGGGGGAAATACAAGCAAACAGCCTGACTTTATTGGTTAAGGTGATAGGTGGTGCGTTTAATGCACCCAGGACATGTGGGTTGCTGCCAGGGGGCAGGAAATTCTTCAGGATTGATTAGCAGAATGGTATCATAGTGGTTTTAAAGATAATTTTTAGACAACTACCTAAAGCAGAGAGATCAGGTTAATTGTGGTTCTTGAGGTTTTCCTTTCTCTTGCCAGCCAAGGATGCTCACAGTGGCTCACTGAGTTGTATATGAGGACTAAAGGAAATGGTCAGAGGACTAGAGGGAATGGCCTTGAGCTGAGACAGGGGAGACTCGTATTAGATGTTAGGAAAAGGTTTTCCCTGTCAGGGTGGTCAGGCACTGGAACAGGGAATTGCCCAGGGAGGTGGTGGAGTCATCATTTCTGGAGGTGTTTAAGTGGTGCCTGGATCTGGTGCTGGAAGATATGGTTTAGGGGTTACAGCAGTGACAGGTATTAACCTGTTGGACTTGATGATCTTAGAGGTCTCCTCCAGCCTTGATGACTCTGTGATTCTATGGTTCTATGTCCAAGCTGTGCATCTCCCCCAAAAATGAGATGAACCTCAGGCAAGACCAATGTGAGGTAGAGAGATGAACATGCAGAGCATGTGTGGAGGGAAATGCTGTGCTGTTCTTTGTGGACAAGAAATGGCCAAAGAGGATATCCCCATGGAAATCCTGGGTGAGGAGGTCAGTTTTCTGACCAGCATCATGAAAGAGTAGTTGTGGAGCCAAGAGGAAAATCAGGACAACGAGGAAATGGAAGGAGACTAGATTTCAAGGAGATGAACTTGTTCCACCCTTGCAAGAGAGAGGTGTGATTCATCTGGAAGCAAAAGATGGTGTCCTACATGAGAAGGAGGTTTTCTGGGTTACTGATAGGGTTTTTTTTCTGATCAGAAAGGTTTCCATCAATATCCTTAGTATTTCTAACCTACAGATTCCTCTTCCCATGAAACCTGAGCCTCTGGCACAGCCATCCATAACTCTCAATCCCAGTCAGCCCTGGACCTCTCTGCAGAAGAGGTTCTCATTCAGGTCAGAGAGTCATGTGAAAGAATGAATTCTGAGGGATTTAAAATGTAGAATCCACTTTTCTTTGAGCTTAAAAAATCCCCTTTTTTTTGTGATAAAAAAATTCCTATTAGTCCTGCTAACCTTGCACTTTCAGGGGCACCAAGTGCAGCTGGAGCATTTTAGAGTGAAAAAAGCCAAGACAAGAGTGAACAGGAGCTGAGTTCTTATTTAAAGAATTTAATTTTCATTTTGAGGAAAGTGTAAGTCTAAATTTGCTGTTATGTAACAAAGTGCATTTAAAAGCAATTGCTTTGGAAAATACACTATTGAACTTGGAAATGACTGTGATAATGTAGCTTTAGTCTGTGAATACTCCAGTCTGGGAGGAAGCACAAGAGCAGCCTTTGATGAGGACATGAATTTGTTATGACAGGCTAATTTTACAAACCCATGGCTGCCTCACAGCACAATTATAAAGATATATATTAAAGAGAGAGAAAGCCCAAGAAGCAAAAAAATATTTCTTGTTGCTGCTGAGAAAATGTTCTTGCAGAGTCATCTCCCACAGGTCATGGAATCATAGAATATCCTGAGCTGGAAGGGACCCACAAGGATTATTAGTACAACCCCAGGCCCTACCCAGGACATCCCAACAATCCACCCTGTTCCTGAGGGCACTGGCCAAACACTCCTTGAGCTCTGTCAGGCTTGGGGCTGTGACCCTGGGGAGCTGTTCCAGTGCCCAAACACCTCTGGGGGATTCAAGGTAGTATCCAGTCACCTCTGATAGCTCAGGGAGCAAAATATTGTGTACATTGGGCATGTTTAGACTGATGGGTGACTTCAGTTGTTTGATCCATGTGTGTGTGTGATGTGATAGGAAGTGCCTTGTGTAAATAGAATAAGACACATCTTTGGGGAAAGAGCAATGAGGAAAAAAAAGGTGAATCTACCAACCCCCCCTGAAATCAAATGTTCAACAATAGAAATCGTGCCTGGGCCCTTCCTGCAGCCTGGCTGTGCCTGAGCGGAGCTGACATGGTGAGTTAGTGTCAGGATGGCATAAGTGGTCTCCTAGAAATAATCTCATTGCAGATATCCTCACTAATCCTCCAGTGGGAAGGGAAGGGCAGGAAGGATCTTCTGGATAGGGCTGGGAGAAATGGCTGCTGGAGCCTACAGAGGAAGCAAATAAGGAGGTGAGGAGAATTATGCATCTCTCAGCTTGGAGAAGTAGGAGAAGCTTGGCTGCCTGGAGAGAGGGAGAGCAGGAACCTGGTTTGAATGGGTTCTACAGGACTGGAGGAGACAACCTGATGGCACAGCTGTGACCCTTGGAGTTCCCACTTTAGCCAGAGTCACCAGGAAATAGGGACAGCCTTCCAGGATCTAAAGGGGCCTACAGAAAGGCAAACAAGGACAAGCACTGCTAGGACAAAGGGGAATGGCTTCAAGATGAAAGAAGGTAGATTTACATTGGATATTGGGAAGGAATTCTTCCCTGTGAGGTGCTGAGGCACTGGCACAGGTTGCCCAGAGAAGCTGTGGCTGCTCCATCCTTGGAAGTGTTCAAGAACAGGTTGGATAGAGATTGGAGCAACCTGGGCTAGTGGAAGTTGTCCCTGCCCATAGCATGAGTGTGGCACTAGATACTCTTCAATATCCCTTCCAACCCAAACCATTCCATGACTCTATGAAAGGTGGGGATCACACAGAAGAGAGGAGAAATCATGTGGTGGGGACCTTATGGAGTGCTGCTTGCTCCTGTGAAGTTCTTGTGTCCAAGGGCTCCTCCAAACACCTCCTACAATGCTTGACAAAAAGGCAAGCAGAGCTTTAGGGTTAAAGAAATCCTCTATGGACAGGTGCCAAGCTGCACTCAACTCTTTTCCACTAATTTTGTATAGTGCCATATCAGACAGTGGCCAGAGCAACCCAGTTTGTGCTCCTGACAAACTCTGTAAGGCTCCAACACTCAGCCAGTGACTGAGGGAGCTCTTATAGCAGCTCACATCTCAGTGTCACTGTGTAAATCTCTCCAGCCTGTCACTGATGGAAGGGTCTATGTGACAGGTGTCACCCATAAATCCCATTTAAATACATCCATTACCACACACTGTATCACTCACAATCACCCATGAAATGTCTCTTTGGAGTCAAGAATCAGACAGGGATGATTTAGGGCCATTTCACTCCTGTGATGGGATTAGCTGGATCTCACAGCTATTAGGATGTCAGGCCCAACAGTGGCCCCAGAAGGGATGAGGGAGAGCAGGCAGAAACAGCTCCATTAGCAGGTTTCCAGCAGCCTTTCCCACACAGGTTGGAGCTGCTTCAAAATCACACTTAAAAACTGACCCAGAGACTTGGAAACCCAGTTCCCATGGGAATATGCATGAGAGGGCTGCAGGTGCCTTAAGTTTTAGACTCAATGAGACCTCCTTTGGCTTTCTGTCATTGTTTCCACCTTGGCAAGTGGAGTGCACATGGATTTACACAGACACACACACATGTGCACACAGTTCTGCATGGGTGTGAAAGACAAGGCATGGACAGATTTTTGCCACTCAGCAAGTGGTTTTTTAAGCTTCTCCAAAAGGAACAGGCAGTTTGAGACATCAACCTGTTCCTAACAGAAAATGGGTGTCTCATTCAGAGTAACATGAGAACATTTGCAGACTAAACAGGGCAATTCAGACAGGCAAATACTCATTGGGAGGCATCAGTGATAGCTGCTATTTAATCCTGTGCTAGACAGGAACCATGCTGATCTAACAGGCTGGGAGACATCCCAGATGAGCAAGTGCTTTAGAAATTGCTGAGTAAAAGTAGAAGAGGAGAGGTGCCCACAGATCCTGTCTCTGAGCAGTGTCTGCCAGGAGCAGGTTCAAAGGAAGAAGAGCTGAGACAGTCCCAAAGCAACCAAACAGCCAGTGTCCCCCTGGCCCTGATAAGAAACTTCTGTTCTGAGCACTCTGCTGATGCTCCAGCCCCAACACCAGAACTTCACTCCCCTGGAGTGATTTTTCTCATTATCCACAGAAACATCCAAGTCCTTTTGTCATGATGGCCTTGATAACATCTCTGACACTCATATATGGGAGAGGAATTGGGTTCAAATGAGTCTGAATTAGGATCATGGGTCCAAGTGGTAGCAAAATGCAGCCAGCAATGATCTCAAGACTCAGGGGCTCAGTTCTGGCTTAATTTGCCAGAAAGGGCACATAGAAGGAAGAGTCATCATCACTTCCCTTTGTCCATGGTGCTCAGGAAGAACTGCTGGAAGGGGATGAGCTTGCTTAGTCAGAAACAGGAGGAGATGAGAGGGAATGTCAAGCAAGTGCAGGAGGAGAGGGTGTGGGTGAAGCAAGGAGCAGGAGCATTGTCACTTTTAATGAGCAGAGTGATTATGTACTGGCAGCTGTTTGCAGATTAGAGACTGAGGGTTTGGTCGATCAGGGCTAATTATCTCTCTCTGGATTTAGGAGACTTTTCTCTTTCCTGGCAGGGGAAGAAGTGCTGGGCAGCTCTGTGTCAAGAACCAGACCTGCTGCCCCAGGAGGACAGTGGTATCTCTCTCCAACACCCCAGTGGAGGAGGAGTCCTGTTCTCAAATCAGCCCAGAAGGACTGGATTACAATCCATGGATTAAACCAGTGTCCTAGCTGTCCTTAGCTCCTTAGCCCAGCGTGGAGCCACTCCAGCCAGCTCCCTGCAGGACCCTGCTGGCTCTTTTCCAGCCCAATAAAGTGCTCTGAAGACAGTGTATAGGCATGATCTGCTTCATAGGTCACTCATCTGCAGAAGCCAGGAAGGGGTGAGGGTGAACATCAAGCATTTCCAAAACTTGACCCAAATGCTATTGGTTCATCTCCCTTGAACTGTTCAATATGGCAAAATAAACCTTCCATCTCCAGCTAGCAAAAAAAAAAAAAAAAGGGATCAGCAACAATGATTTACTTTTGAAAATGAAATATTTAGCTGCAAAGTGTTTCTCCAAAGCAAAGCCATTCCCTTCATCCTCCCCAGCAATGCAAACTGACACAGCAATCATGGCACACTGAGAGCATTTCAACCAGCTGTTACTGAAATCTCAACTCCATAGGTAGCAGGTAACTGTAGAACATGATCTTCCCAGCCTAAAAGCTCTAAGTGTATTGGCTCATCTATTGCCAAAAAGAGTGACTAGAAGGGATCTTTTCTATTTGCATCTGTAGCAGATTGTGGGTGCTACATGATCCAGCTTCTGCTTTAGTTAAAGGATGTTAACTTGATTATCAGGGAACACCCTGGGCTGGTTAGCAACTGGTTTCCAGTCCCACAGCCCACAGGGTGAAAGTGGCAGCAGTGTTGGTGGGAATGTTACCTACATGTGACCTCTTTCGCTCATCTCCTCCTGGTATGAGCACATAAATTATACAAAGGTTGTAACGGTGATCTCCCCACAGAGGGAAAACAGCCTGGGCCCAATATTAGAGTCTTCAGAGAAACAAAGCCTGTAAAATGTATTGCCTCAGGAAGTTATGTCTACCTCAGGTTGGCTTGAAAAGGCTCATGGTGAATCCAGGATTTTTCCAAGTGGTTTTGCTCCTGGTACAGGATGGACACAGGAATCTGAGAACAAGACAATACATCCTTGTGGATGTACTGAACTTCTCTTGTGCTGGAAGTCCTCAGTGGTTAAAAGTGAGAGTTGGACAGAATGGTCAGAAAGGCCAGAGTGGTGCCACCAGAGCTTCTGTGACAAGGGGCAGTGGCCCGCACAGTGACCTGTCCCTCTCCTCTCTCTCTCTCTCTCTTCTCTCAGGCATCAGGATAAAGGAAACTTCTTCCTGTTATGGTACATTTCTCCTCTAAAACAGGAGGTGCTTGAGATGGAGACCCTGAGGGGATGGCAGTAAGGAATAAATCAGGGAGAACCAAGGTGAGCAGGTGGCTTGGGACAAAGGTGATCTGGTGGGATCTTTCTATCATCATCCTCCCATCTTCCAGGAGTGAGTGCCAAGTGCTCACCAGGAGCAGAGTGCTCTGCAGGCAGCAGCATCCTTCCAGCCATCTGACTACAAACTAGGTTAAAAATGATGCTGTGGTCAAAAAAATTAATGTCTTGGAAAAATAAACAGGATTTTCTGAAAGTGAGTGGGATAATCATAAATTAGACCCAAATGGCAAGTGTTTCTCTCAGCACTGCATGACACACTGAGCCGGCCCTCGGGGATTTCTCCTTTCCATATGCAGCAGGACAGCTGCTCCCTGCCTGCTCTGCCTGCTTGCCAGTGCTCTCACAGACCTGCACAGGAGACTCCAGACTTGCCAGATGCAATTTCCTTGCATTTTAAAGGTGAGGGACCAGACTCTGATCCAAGTTGTGGAGTCAGATCAGATTTTGTTATCCCAGAATCCAGATTTGCCTATTAGATACTAAAGGAGTGAGCTGAGGTGTGAGATGAGCTGTCAGCTGTGTGAGCTGGGCCTGAATCAGGCATCTGAGGGGTAGGGACACAAGTTTGTCATTTAGCACAAAGTACAATGTGTTAAGGGGTTGGAATGGAGATTAGAGATCATCCAGCCCCAACCCCCCAGATTTTGTTATCCCAGAATCCAGATTTGCCTATTAGATACTAAAGGAGTGAGCTGAGGTGTGAGATGAGCTGTCAGCTGTGTGAGCTGGGCCTGAATCAGGCATCTGAGGGGTAGGGACACAAGTTTGTCATTTAGCACAAAGTACAATGTGTTAAGGGGTTGGAATGGAGATTAGAGATCATCCAGCCCCAACCCCCTGCCCTGGGCAGGGACACCTCCCACCAGAGCAGGTTGCTCAAGGCTTTAGCCAACCTGGCTGTGAACACTGCCAGGGCTGGGGCAGCCACAGCCTCCCTGGGCAACCTGGGACAGTGTCTCACCACCCCCACAGGGAAAACTTCTCCTTAATATCTAATCTCAATTTCTCTCTTTCAATTTCTCCTCATTCCTCCTTGTCCTGTCACTGCAGTTCCTAACCAAATGTTCCTTTCTGTCATGTCACACATAAAAGTCATTTGTCACATGTCATACATGAAAGTGTGACATATGGCAAAATTCCTAAAGAGTAGGGCTAGAAGGGACCTCACATAGCTGATCCCAAACAAGATCACCTTCATGTTTGTTCTTTGTGACAGGAACTTATCTAACCTATTTCTTTTACAATTCAGGAATAGTCACTCCAAGCCACATTCTCTCCCTTGTGGGGAGGTCAACTGGGTGATCTACCCCAGTGCCTCAGAGTCAAAAGCCATTTTTCCTCATCCCTTGTCTGCTTTACTGACTTCCCTGCATCCCTTGACTTCTGCCCTCCCCACCCCAGACATGGAGAACAGATGATGATGTTCCTCTGTAACTCCCTGACAGGAGGTTGGAGTCAGGTGGGGGTTGGTCTCTTCTCCCAGGCAACCAGCAGCAGGACAAGAGGGCACAGACTCAAGCTCTGCCAGGGGAGGGTTAGGTTGGATATTAGGAAGAGATTTTTTACAGAGAGAGTGATCAGACATTGGAATGTGCTGCCCAGGGAGGTGGTGGATTCACCATCCCTGGAGGTTTTCAAGATGAGACTGGATGTGGCACTTAGGGCGATGGTCTAGTAACCACAGTAGGGTTGGACTCGATGGTCTTTGAGATCTTTTCCAACCCGGTTTATTCTATGATTCTATGATTCTTCAAAACTCTTACCCTATTTGAGGACATCTCCACTATTTTTTCTCCCCTTAGGTTTGCTCTGCTGCAGGTTTGTGGCTCATCAACAGTCCAGAAAACTGTAGAAAATGGTCTAAAAATATCAGAGAAAAACCACTTGTAGAGTCTCTTTCTTTCTTTGGGATCCATTCCCATGTGGATGACAAGTTGTTGTTAGCGCTGACATGTAGGCGGAATTGGCAAAGCCTAATGAAAATGCTTTTAAATTCAACACTAAATTATGATTTTAGAAAACAATAACATTTTGCTTGTCTGAAAGCTCAGTATTTATTATTCTCCAACTGTCAAATATTAGTCTAAGTACAAGCAACACCTCTTGGATTTGTCTCAAAAGGTTTGGGTAATAAATAATCTCAGTTGTTTCATCTTTCCCAGAGCTGCTTTTCTCATCTTCCCATTCCAGGTTCTCCCATCTGAGCTCTCTCCTTAGGTCCCTTCTTTCCTGGATTTTCCTGGACAACAAAGGACACCTGGAGGTCCACCAGTGCAGAGTCAAGATGAGGAATTTCTCCTGCTGCCTCCCAGGATACACTAATGTTGTATATCCCAATGTGACATCTGCCTTCTACATTTGCCTTCTTTGCACCAGCACCAAACCTCACTCCCCTTGCAATCCACTGTTTCTCCAGGTCTTTCTAGTTTTTTTGGTATAAAATATGGAGTAATAGGCACTGGAAAAGCCAAACTTTGCGGGTTTTTAATCAATTTTCAACAGGGATTTTTTGCCTCTTCTCCAATAATAGGCACTGGAAAAGCCAAACTTTGTGGGTTTTTTATCAATTTTCAACAGGGATTTTTTTGCCTCTTCTCCAGCCTAAAAGGTCAGGGTGTCACCACTATTATCCCTGTCTTTTAGAACTGATTGATTGGAAGGAGAAACAGCCCCAAAACTTTGACATATGGGTGGTTGGAAGTGCTGAGCCTGTGGTGCCAGGGACAGTGAGGGCCAGGGACAATGTTGCAGCCTTATGGTACTTAGATGCTAGGATTTTTCCTTTCCCAGTGCAAACACTCACCTCCAGGCCTTTCCATACAGGTTAGAAAATTTGGGAGTTGATATGAAGTGGTCACAGCCCCAAGCCTGACAGAGCTCAAGGAGTGTTTGGCCAATGCTCTCAGGCACAGGGTGGATTGTTGGGGTGGCCTGGGCAGGGGCAGAAGTTGGACTTGATTATCCTTGTGGTTCCCTTCCAGCTCAGGATATTCCTTGTACATGGGTCACATTGCTCACTGTCCCACCTCCAACCATGGACACTCAGGCCAATGGCTGGGCCAGACAAGAAAGCCAAAAATTTCAATTCTATCCCAAAATCAGGCCAATGGCTGGGCCAGACAAGAACGCCAAAAAGTTCAATTCTATCCCAAATGTAAAGAATTTGACTTTTTTTTCTTCCTTTAGAGCATAAGTCAGATCTTTGACGACCCACAAACATGGCAAGAGACACTAAGATCACTATCCCTTAGGACTTCTTCTCTCCCACATATATCTGGCTCCTGCTGGAAAACCATGTGAGAGGAGAAAAGTCAGCACATGACATTATGTATGACAGATCTGATCTCAGAGAGGGAAGGGATTGGGGGCAAGAAGAGTTTACATTTGTGAGACTGCTGGGGGTGGCGGTAAAACCACGTGTTTGCAAATTCCTCTTGTTATGTTCAGTTAAATAAGCTCTTTGCCTCTTCAGTGCCTGGTAAGGAGTGTTCTGTGAGGAAACTATGGCTATATTTTCTGCCTCTGTCACATACATGTACACATGGATGTAAAGGAGCTGTGTGTTTGCAGCATTTTCTCTGCATTTTGGTGTATGACTTGCGATACATCATTTTTTCCTCCTATCCTTTAGCTACCAGGACAACAAGCAGCTCTGGGAGATTAGATCTACAGCCAGCATATATTGAGAAGACATTAACCTCTTGCAAAAGTGACCTAAATTACTATTAATTGTAGTGGCAGGACTAAATGCCTGTCCTCAGTGTGTTTACAACTGCAGAAACAAACAGTTTGTTCTCAAGATAATGACAAACTGCTTCTATTTGGTCTACAAAAGGACTGTTTGTTCCCTAAATACCTGCACCAGGAACTGGGTTGTGAAAGCAAAACAACATGTCTTTATGAGCAGTGCCCTGCCTGTAGCTGCCCTCTCTGGGGTATTGGGTCTGCTCACCCAGCTCTGGTCACAGCAAATCAAACCAGATTCAGTTTTCTGACAGGAATGGGGACTTGGGAGCAAGGCCTGGTCAGGCCAGAGATGTAAATAAGACTTGGATTCTAAGTGATTTCCAGTGTTCCCACAAATTTCTCAAGGACTGTTAACCAGCAAGGCCAGGCTGACCCCAGGGTTCAGCTCTCTCTGAGGTGCTAACATCCCTGCAACAGAGCTTAGGTAGAAACCGTAGATGTTCTGAGTGGTGTAATTCACATGTCAACACTCTTTTCATCTCCGATAGGTTCTGAAAAACCTTGCAAATTTAATTGCCCAGTAGGTGCCCTTTGAATGAAGAACCTCATGGAGACAGATAAAAGAATGGCTGAGACCTCATCATCTAACTTCATCTGATCTGGAAACTCAGCATCTACCTGTCAACAAGTGTCAATGAAATTAGGTTTTTTAGACCATTCCTGCAGATGTTTCCTATAGAAACTGTTATGATCCCTTGGTTTTGAAGGTAGATTTTGACCCAAATGCTGACACATCCTGGTATTGCTGAAAATTCCAGTGGGTGTCCATGTCTCACCTTTCCTGGATTGTCACTGAACAGAAGAAAAGCAACTACGGAAAAAATGATTTTCTGGACTGAAGTCCCTTGGACCTGTAATTCTTAAGAGACTCAAAGCTGAATTCACTGTCAGAGGTCTGTGTGTATCTCTCAGACATGGATCAGAGGCTGAGCAAAAATATATCTGGTCTGATTAGATGGAACAAAATAATTGCCGCAGAGATGGAAGTGAAAATATTTAGCAACATGGTTTGCAACCTTCTGCTCCCCTGCATGAATGCACATGTGGGTATGAACTCCACTGTGCTGTGCATGCAGGTGAATCCACTTTCATCTCTCCAACCCCTGAGACATTACTCAGGGTCATGTTTTAAGTTCTGGCCAATGTTTGGGGCCACCTGATAGGTGAGCATCTGCAGCAGAGCTCAGGGCTGCCAGCTTCCAAATACCCTGGCAATCCTTTCCCCTGCTGAATGGCTTTGTTGTGCTTAGTTGGCCCATTCCTTGTTGGCAGGATCCTAGGATCATGTTGCACAGTCTACAAAGAGCTGGAAGTTGCTACAGAATCATAGAATCATCAAGGTTCGAGGAGACCTCTAAGATCATCACATCACGTCCGACCTTTAATCGTCACTGCTACAACCCCTAAACCATATCCTCCAGCACCAGGTCCAGACACCTCTTAAACACCTCCAGGGATGGTGACTCCACCACCTCCCTGGGCAGTTCCCTATTCCAGTGCCTGAGTACCTTAACAAGGATAGAATTCTTCCAATACCTAATCAGACTCTCCCCTGTCTCAGCTCATGGCTGTATGTTCCTCCAGGCTTGGGACTTGGCATTTATCTGAATTCTTACCTCCAGGATGATGTGGAAGTCACAGGGGATGGCACTCTTCAAGTGCTCAGATGCATGTGGTGTGATGGCAGTTGCCCTTGGGCAGTTGCTGGTCTCCAGCTTTCCCACAGCACCAGGGAGCTGGTACATGGGCATGCACAGGACAAAGGACCAGTGAGCAGAACATACCAGCTGGGACATGGGAGATGCATCAGCACAAGCAGCAGGAAGGTCTGTGAAATAAATGGCTCCTGATCCCTGGATCTCACTGCTTTCAGCCAGACTCTGCAGATCTCCTGGTAAACCCAGAACAGGACTAGATTCCTCACAGGGATTCACACATGGGATGATATATGGAGACGAACACTGGCAATATCACCAGGCAAAGCTGCTCTGCTGAGCTCTATAAATAAACAGCTTCCTCCCAGCTCTCCAGCCTGCTGCACCAGGTTTCTGGAGATTACTGCTGCTACAGGTCTCCAGTGCTTCCTTAACATCCATCGTGTGGAGAGGGATTCACCTTGAAGAGTGAATGTTTCCTCGAGTATCTCCTTCTGATCAGTGTTCCCTCCAACCTCATAATCCACAGCTCTGTTAATGCCTTAATGGCACCTGGTTATCCCAACACAGCAGGACAGTGCTGGAATGACCTGCCATCCAGGATTAGCATCTCTTCTAGGCTTTCTGGGAAACCCTTTCTGCTGTTTGTAGAACAGTGTGGTTTCTTTCTTCCTTACTGCAAAGTACAGGCTTACAGACCCCTCGCTACTACCTGTAAGGAATTTCTCAGTGAGATTCAGACCTTCTATTTTGTTTCTCTGCCTTTTTTCTGCAGGGAGGTTGGACCAGGTGACCCTCTATGGTCCCTTCCAACCTAACTGATTCTGTGATTCTGTGATTCTCCATTTTGCTGGGCTGCCTATATTCATCCTTCACAAGGCTGTTCAGGTGCATTCCTTCAAAACCAGCACAAGTTTAATACAAATAACCACCTTTTGCATCCCTAATGAAACCTTCCTGGGCAAGAGAGGCTGAACCTTTTCTTGGTGCTGGTTCTGCTGGGTCTGACTTTGCAAAGCAGCCTGCAGTACCCCAGGTCACCTCAGTTTCCTAGCAGAGCTATGGCAGAATTGAAGACTCAAGGCTTAACCCTCTAATGAGCAGAGAATATGTATTTAGGACCTGTCCTTTCATTTCCTGCCTACTGCAAGAATTTTGGGCCCCTTGAAGATGAAAACCTTATGTAGTTCTTACTGGGAAGGAGGACAGAGCACTGAGTAGGACTAGTTGAGTTAATCATTTCTCTCTCTCAATTTAGCATTTGTTTCCTGAGTCCTGTTTCCACCTCGCTCAAAGGAAGTCCTTGAACTAGTTTTTTTGAATCAGGGACCTGCTGACATTGGACACCCACATTTAACTTGCATAGAAGCCTAATATCATAGAGTTGGAATGGACCTTAGAGACCACCTAGTCCCAACCCCCTGCCATGGGCAGGGACACCTCCCACCAGAGCAGGTTGCTCAAGGCTTTAGCCAACCTGGCTGTGAACACTGCCAGGGTTGGGGCAGCCACAGCCTCCCTGGGCAACCTGGGACAGTGTCTCACCACCCTCACAGCAAAAAAACTTTTGCCTGTTATCTAATCTAAATCTCTCTCTGTCAATGTATCCCCATTGCTCCTTGTCCTGTCCCTGCAGTTCCTAACCAAGAGTCCCTCTGCAGCTTCCCTGGAGCCCCTTCAGCTCCTGGCAGGGTGCAATGAGATCTCCACATAACCTCCCCTTCTCCAGGCTGATCAGCTCCAACTCACAGCCTGTCCTCGTAGGGAAGGTGCTCCAGTCCTCTTAGCTTTGTGGCCTTCTCTGGACTTGCTCCAACAGTCCCAACTGCACCAGAATTTGCCCAGTTTTGCCCTCACAAGTAACATTCCTGACACTCAGCAGTAGGAACCAGGAGTATTTTGTGGGTAACAGGAAAGAAATCAAGCAGGGAAGAGCTGTAGCATCACCCCCAGGGCTGCGCTGTCCACATGTGGTGGTGGATGGCTCTTCAGGGCTTGGTTAGATCCCCTCTGGGACACTGCAGTTGTGTTTGTTGAACAAACCACTTGCTATTCCTTGAGATTTTATTACATTCCTACATTGCAGCATTTACACATACAGGGAAACTGTGAATATCTGTAGCATTCAGATGCAGACACATTTATGGAAAAGTGCAAATGTGCATTATAAGAGCTGTAACATGATAATTTTTTGGGAGTGTTGCAAAAGGAGTGAAGT
The DNA here is from genome assembly GCF_000695815.1 of Acanthisitta chloris. Classification (NCBI taxonomy): domain Eukaryota; kingdom Metazoa; phylum Chordata; class Aves; order Passeriformes; family Acanthisittidae; genus Acanthisitta; species Acanthisitta chloris. The sequence continues at coordinate 65,078 of NW_008649889.1, read as the reverse complement.
GATATTTGGCAAAGATACTCACCAGTTAGATGTTCTTACTGCCACTGAAAATAGAAAGGTTTTCCATGCATTTTTCAGGCTATATAGAGCAAATGCATTGGAGAGGGACTTTGGACAAGGGCATGGAGTGACAAGACAAGGGGGAATGGCTTCACACTGCCAGAGGGCAGGGTTAGATGGGATATTAGGGAAAAATTCTTCCCTGTGAGGGTGGTGAGGCACTGGTACAGGTTGCCCAGAGAAGCTGTGGCTGCTCCATCCTTGGAAGTGTTCAAGAACAGGTTGGATAGACCTTGGAGCAACCTGGGCTAGTGGAAAGTGTCCCTGCCCATGGCAGGGGATTAGAACAATATATCTTTAAGGTACCTTCCAACTCAAACCATACTGTATTGTTCTGTGTCTCCCCCTGGTCCTCCACACTAATGATGCTTCACCCTGAGAAAGCAGATGGGATTATATCTGAACTTTACAGTCAAATAATGAAATGGGCAGTTGAGATGTCTGTGGGGCACAGGCCATTCTGCTCTCATTGCCTCCCAAGCACCTTCAGCTTGAAATTTCCAGTGTCTGTCACATTCTCTGGCAGCTCAGACAGAAGTAGAGATAACATAACATGGCACAGTGCATCGTCTACTGGCCAGGAGTAGGAGGAATTGATTTCTGACTAATAAAGAAAATTCATTACCCAGACTGAATGAGTCACAAGGAAGTGAAGGTTGCTGTAAAGAGGGAGGATGGACTCATGCAGCCTGTTATTTTGGGCTTGCTTGGTTGCAGAAAAGGTCTGTCTATGCAGCATCTCCATCTGCTCAGCCTTGGCCTGTGTCCTGCAGCACACTTGCAGCTCAGTAACTGCTGCTGCTCTTCAGGAGGAGAGGGCTTGGATGTAGCCAGGACTTCAGCATGATTTATTCTCCCTGCAGTGAGCTAGCAGCCTTTACACATACATCCCCATCCCTCCACAAGGGCTGAAAGAAGGGTATGACTGTGGCCAAGCAGAGGGCAGGCAAGAGGAGGTGAATCCTCAGGGGCAGAGAGATACTGGAGACAAAGCTCCTGCTGCTCCTCCAAGCCAGAGCCTAGTAGACATAGCAAGCCAGAACTCAGATATGCACTTAGTGAGACCAGAACCTGATCCAAAGGGTTGCAACCATGCCTGGATTTGGCTTCCAGTGAGCTGCTACTTCCCCAACAGCCTTGTTTGGCTCAGTTCCTGGGCAGGAGACCAAGACCAGACTGCCCAGTCAAAGGGATGATAGACCAGTACAGTGCAAGGTTGAGGGTGTCCAAGAACAAGAGTAACCCTAGGATTTGCCCTGATCAGCACTCTCTGCAGCCCTCCATCTATAGCAAAGGGCTCTGCCCTGACTAAGACAACCTTGCAAGGAGGCAGGAGGGGTAGAAAGGACACGTGGGAGAAAGAAGAAGCTGCAGTGAGCACTGTGGGCTGCAGCATGGGGATCTCTGCATCATTCAGGACAACTTGCAGTGCAGTCTGTGGGGCTGGAGAAGGTCAGAAGGTTCTTCCATGTCCACAGCTCTGCAGGTGTCCCAGGGCCCAGCTTTGGGTGAGGACAGAGAGCAAGGTGATGGACCACACTGGAGAACATCTGCTCCAGCCTCATGGGCCAGTGGAGCTAGGCTGCTTGAGGCAAGGGAACATGCTGTGCTGATCAGGCATGTGTTAGGGTTAAGGTTAAGAGGTTAAGACAACAATTAACCTCTCACCCAGGCAGGAGACATTGTGTTGTCAAGAGGTCATGGGATTTCTGACCAGAACTCTTGTTCCATCTGTCAGAGCCCAGGGGAAAGGTTTCCTGGCTCAAAACAACCAGGTGGGAAAGTGCTGGGGGAACAGGGCAAGTTCTGTGTAGGTGAGGCAACGGCTGCTTCCACACAGCTGCTTGAGCCTTGAAGGGTCCCAGCCTGTCTGCACTGGGATGGCCTTGGTGACCTCACGGTTCTGATGTCACCCTGAAACAGCATCAGTGACTGCACAGATCTGATGGGAGCCCTGAAATGCTGTCAGTGATCACATGGTTCTATGAGCCCCGAAGTGGCATCCGTCAACCCCATGGCTCTGTGTGACCCTGAAATGGTGTCAGTGACCTCATGGCTCTGTGTGACCATGAAATGGTGTCAGTGACCTCATGGCCTTGCTGTAAGCCCCAAACGCTGTGGAGAGCTCTCTGCCCAAAGCACAGCACAGTGTGGGCTCAGGCTGTGGATGGCCCTGGGCGAAGGAACAGTGAGACATATTCACCATGTTCAGTGCTGGCTAAGGCTTTGTTCTCTGAGCTGTGCTGAGGTACAGTTTGCTCTGTGTTTACCTTTTGCCAAGTGTCTTATTCCACCTGGACGACCCAAAGTTTATAAGTAAAAATAATTTCTTATTAAATCTCCTGAGAAACATGTTTTTTCTCCTGTGAACTGCCCAGAAGGATTCAGAATTCCCTTCTCCTGCACCCACCAAGCACACCAGGGCATTGCACCATCATACTGAAAACTCTCTTCTTGGAGGCATCTTCCTCATCCCTCACTGCTCTCTGTGTCATGACTGATGGCATCTTCTGTGGCAGAGAATGGTATCCTAGTTAGAAACCTCCTTGTTTAGTCTTACAGCTGTCAATTAATCCCACATTTTTGCTATTCAGACTAGCTGGTGGGTAGTGACATTTCCTGCTGCAATGAAAAGTTGTTGTGAATAAGAGCTGGAAGGGGAACAGCATTAATATTTGACAGCAGTTAGTGCTGAGGGAGTCTTTGCACTTCACAACCTGAGATCCACAGGGGGTTCTCAAAACTAGCAGGAGTTTAACAGCATTTAAACAGGCATTTGCCACACACAGCCCAGCTGGGGACTGCTGCTGGCCCAGGAACACTTGTGCCATCTCCAGCTCAGCTGAGCTTCCCATCCTGGGCTTGTCCTCCAGATCAGAAGTTTTGGGGCACTGGAAGAATAAAAGCAGCTGATCACAGAATCATCAGATCACTGAATGGTTTGGGTTGGAAAGGACCTTAAAGCTCATCCAGTCCCACCCCCTGCCATGGGCAGGGATACCTTCCACTAGCCCAGGTTGCTCCAAACCCCATCCAACCTGGCCTGGAACACTCCCAGAGATGGAGCAGCCACAGCTTCTCTGGGCAATCTGTGTCAATGCCTCAGCACCCTCACAGGGAAGAATTCCTTCCTAATTTCTAGTCCAACCCTGCTCTCTGTCAGTTTAAAGCCATTTCCCCTTGTCTTGTCTTTCTGGGCCCTTGTCCCAAATCCCTCTCCAGCTTTCTTGGAGACCCTTCAGGCACTGGAAGGGGCTCTCAGGTCTCCCCAGAGCCTTCTCTTCTCCAGCCTAAACACACCCAACTCTCCCAGCCTGTCTCCATTAAAGAGGTTCTCCATCCCTCTGAGCCTCTCTGTGGTCTCCTCTGGACTCAATCCAAAAGGTCCATGTCTTTCTTGTGTTGGCAGTCCCAATGTAACAGGCAGTGCCCAACTTTGGGTCAAGGTGCCCTCACACAGGTACCCATAGCCATGAGTACACAGACTGTCCTGCTGCAGCTGCACCCACCTTGCAGATCTCTCCCCACTAGCATCCTGAACAGCCAGAAAGTCCTTGTGCCAACAGAGTTTGCTCCATGCCAGCTGGGATCCATGATCTAATCTACCCAGTGATGCTTCAACCAGTGAATGCAGGAAGAAATCTTTGTGTGGAAAACCAAATGCTTTGTTTGGCCCAAAACAGAGTTGTTCATTTCAATCTCCCTCCCCTCCCTTTTTTTTTTTACAATGTCTTCAATAAAACTGCATTAACTTCAAATGATGAAAGGGCTATGTTTCATGCTTTTCAGCATGTGAAGGAGCTTACATAACCACAACGAGCCTGAATGCATTGAGTGTTTTTAGATGCCTGCAATTTTTTCACCCAAATTAGGCTTCCTCTGAAACTGCTCCCTAGTGGGGCTGCTGACACAGTAGTATTACCACTGAAAGAAAATGCACAAAATCCCCCTGCCAGCTACACAAACAGGCTAGTCACATCCAGAATACCCAAAGAATGAAGCAAAACCAGCACTGAGCTGGCAGGTCAAGGGTGGCAGGTCCTCAAGGCGACAAAGGTAGGACAATGCTTGTCCCCAGTCCTACAGCCTCAGCAATATTCCCTCTCACTTCTGTTTTGTCAACATGGAAAACTCCCTCCCAGACACTCCTGTGGCTGGCATGGAGAACTGGAGCCTCGTGCTGCCTCCTCAGCTCTTGCCAGGCATCTACACCATCTCCACGGGCAGCCCAGGGGGTTCAGACAGTGTGTGTGAACCCACCGCCCTCCCACATCTCTGCTCCTCTTGGCAGAGATAAGAGTGCCCGAGGAGAGACCTTGGGAGACAAGCCACAGATTTATTTGGTCTTTCAGCCTCGATAGGCTGTTGGCTGCTGTGTGATCTTTGATAAACTCAGGGCTGCAGAGAGCAGCAAGTTTGCAGAAGTCAGTGCCAGCAGCTGACACAGATGCTTTCTGGCACAGCACCAGGGAGCTGTGACACTCATTTGATCATATGTTTATCCACATGTCCCACACATACTGATAGTAACAGTGATAGCCTCTGGGTCTGCCCTCACAAATGATGAGCAGCTGAATTTGTGTGCCTGCACGCAAGGGTTAGAAACGATGGCACAACGGTTTTCAGTGTGGGGTAGGAACTTTCCAAAGGTTGCTGGCACCCAAGACATGTAGAATGTAGGTCAGATTTTGTCTTGCTGTGGTGGAAATCACAACGAGTCTGCACTGTGTGACTGCCTAGTCCAGATCTGCTCCACAGCACTTCTCCCTGCTGGATCACAGATTATTCTCCACAGATACTCTTCATGTTTGCTTTAAGTTCGGCAGTTGCTGTTGCCCAAGGCCTCAAGGCTGAGCACTCTCATTGCTAAGCAGCCCCAGCACAGTGCTCCTTCAGTCCCATTGTGTGAAGTCAAGACAGCAGTGACCTTCTGGGTTCAGAAGGACTTCTTCCATTATAGAATCATAGAATTTTTAAGGGTTGGAATGGACCTTATAGATCATCTAGTCCCAACTCCCTGCCCTGGGCAGGGACACCTCCCACCAGAGCAGGTTGCTCAAGGCTTTAGCCAACCTGGCTTTAAGCATTGCCAGGGTTGGGGCAGCCACAACCTCCCTGGGCAACCTGGGACAGTGTCTCACCACCCTCACAGGAAAAAACTTCTTACTAAGATCTAATCTCAATTTCCCTCTTTCAATTTCTCCCCATTCCTCCTTGTCCCATCCCTGCAGTTCATAACCAAGAGTCCCTCTGCAGCTTCTCTGGAGTCTCTTCAGCTCCTGGCAGGTTGCTCTGAGGTCTCCACACAACCTTCTCCAGGCTGAACAGCCCCAACTCTCTCAGCCTGTCCTCATAGGGGAGATGCTCCAGTCCTCTTAGCAACTTTGTGGCCTCCTCTGGACTTGCTCCAACAATTCCATGTCCTTTTGATGCTGGATACACCAGAACTGTGTGCAGTACTCCAGGTGGGATCTCACAAGAGCAGAGTAGAGCATCTCTCCAAGAGTGGTACATTGGCTGCAGTTAATCCTCTGCCCTATCACTCCTGTATGTCAAATTCTGGTCCCTCTGATTGCTTTAACGCAGCCCTTAAACACTCTCTCTTTAGCCATCCACCTCCCACATCCTTTTGTAGACACAGCTACATGACCATCCTGCCAGCAGGGCTAAGGTGGGGAAGAGCCCCCAGGATTGTGTGTGTGGCTGTCTGAGGGTCCTGAGTGTGAGACCTACAGTGCATGTACCATGGAAGATGCTCTTGGTGTTGCTTGGCTGTAGCAGCCTGGGGCTGAAGGACCTAGGGTCACAGCTTGTAGCTGTTCTTCCCATACCCCTGGCATCATGTTCTCCTGGAGCAAACACGTGCTGTGCCTCTGTATCAATTGCATGACCAGCTCCATTATGTACTGCTTATGAATTATTGCTGCCCCTGTGGCTCCTGTCAGCACTTCTCTGTGTCTCATGGTGACATTGATTCATACACACACAAGTGTCTCTAGACTTAATTACCCTCATGGTCTCTTCCTTACATTCTTCTTCTTCCTGTGCACAGAGGTGAGTGTCCAGCTGTGGGTTAGCTGTGGATGTGCCCATCTCCCCTGCTTTCTGCCTCCTTTGCTAGCTCTGCACTCAGACTCCATTGAATTTCAGAAGTGTCCATCCCAATTTGAAATGGATCCATCATCTTTATTCTCTGCAGTCCATTGTCCTCAAGTTCTGTTCCCCTTGGCTCTCCTGTCCACCTCACCCTAAGGCCTGTGTGTGTGGCCTCATCATCCAGGCTCCAACCAAACTGGCCTTTCCTCTCTGGATAGGATTATTCACCGGCCATAAAAAGCAGTATATCACCAGCAAACTTGAGATCAAACCTGACAAGCAAAGCTTTTTAGATGAGCCTGTTCTGCTGTATGTAATTAATGTGTCTTGTTTTCTTCATTTATATTTTATTTATATGCTTTTATGTATTGTGAGAACCTCCAAGAGGCTTTTCTTTTTATGAATTACGCTTTGTAAAACAGCAAAACTGATGTTGATGAAATAGTTATTATCAGCTAAAGACTCCACTCCCAGACTGTGCCTCCCTCCCAACTGGCAATCTGTCACTCTTCAACATGTGAATCTTGCCCTGACCGACAGACAGACAGACAGGCAGCTCCAGAGAAGGAGCCAGGAGGAGAGGGATAGAGCAGAGATGATGATGAAGGTGATTAAAAATAGAGAAAGATTCCTTCACCACAAATCACAGAGAGAAGTTGCAGAAGAAGAAAAGAGCAAACCTAAAAGATATTGCCTAAGGGGGCTTTTACTGATTTCAGACTGTGTTGCTCAGATCAGTTCGCTCCAGTGAGTGAGTGCCTGTACCAGTTTTTTAGGATGGGAGAAATAATTGCTAGTGTGGGGGCTGCAGGGAGGGGTTTTTATTTTTCATTTAGTTTCCCTAAAAAGAGAGAAGTTGCAGAAGAAGAAAAGAGCAAACCTAAAAGATATTGCCTAAGGGGGCTTTTACTGATTTCAGACTGTGTTGCTCAGATCAGTTCGCTCCAGTGAGTGAGTGCCTGTACCAGTTTTTTAGGATGGGAGAAATAATTGCTAGTGTGGGGGCTGCAGGGAGGGGTTTTTATTTTTCATTTAGTTTCCCTAAAAAGTCTTGCTTCATTTTTGGAAGCAGTTTTTTTTGTATCTGAGGGAGAAGCTGATTGAAAATGGATCATATAAAGCTTAGTTCCCTTCTTTGTGTTGATGAAGTGTTTGCCAAGCTACAGCTCCAAAGGGAATTTTGCTGTTCTTTATAATAAATCCCTGAAAAACAGGTTTCACTGGGACTACTGGGATGGCAATCAAAGCTTGAGAGCTGGAATCAGGGAGGAGGAGCACAGAGGCTCTTGTACATAATTCGCTCAAAGAAAATAGGAAACAACTCTCCCAGCTCAGCAGCATCCTTCCTGCTAAATGCATGGATTAACTGGGACAGATGTTCTCCCAGTGAAAAATCAAGGAATCACCATGATTCATGAGGAGTTCCCCCACCTGGGTGCTAGGGAACATGGGCTGAGGCTGGGCTGTGCCAGGGGTGGTGTCTGGAGCCTTTGGGATGAGGGTAGGATGTGGTGTCTATCCACACTCCACAAGCACTCATGAAGTGCTCCATAGAATCACAGAATTCCAGAATGGTTTGGGCTGGAAGGGAGACCAGCTCATTCCACCCCTGTCATGGGCAGGGTCACCTTCCACTAGATGAGGTTGCTCCAGGCCCCATCCAATCTGGTCTTGAACACTTCCAGGGATGGGGCATCCGTGAGTGGCCCAAAGTGTCTGGAGCTGCAGCCAAGCTGCCCTGAAGCACTGCAGCAGTCCAGGGCAGGGAAACAGTGTGAGATATCTGGAAACACCCCAGAGAAGATGTGTGGCTGTGAGTCAGGCTGAAATACCTCAGATTTCAACACAGTTTTGTTTATCAGATGCCCTTTACCACATGTCTTTCGATGAAGCTCCTCACAAGTGCTTCGGATCCTCTGACATCTCCTGCAAGTCCTCACTATCACAGTCACTGGCTTGAATAATGCTCTAAATGTCACTGCTGGAGCAGGAAACTCAGCCATTTTGATATTCTTACTTCTGTCCTGGTGATTCATGTTGACATTTACATGACCAAGGTGGTGGGGAAGCTGCTGAACACATCATGGCACCCATGGAGAGTTTCACAGTAACATGATTCAAACCAGCAGGGCCCCCAAAATCTCAGGAAATGCCTCAAAAAGACAGAAGAGATTGGGCAGGTTGGAGAGAACTGCATCCCCTCCCAGGTCCACAGAGGATGAGTTTTGTGCTCATCCTGGACTCCTCTTGCTGGAGGATGCTGAGTCTCCAGGACTGTGACCAGCCCTGTGGCCAATCAGTTAATGAGGTGTGAAAGATCATACAAGAAGGTTTTGCACATGGGATATAATTTTCCCTTTTAGGAGGTTTTTCACTTATATTTTTAGGAGTGTATGTGAAGGCAGCTTGTAACGCCACTGGATGGACTTCAAGAGAGAGTCAGGGAGATGAACTCATTGGTTGGAAATGTGGAGGTTGTTAGGAAATAGCCCATTTTCTACTATTCTCATTGCATTAAGTTTCCATTGTCAACTAAATGATTTTCCATCTCCACCACAGCTCATGGGCTCTCAGACTCATGCTGAACCCTTTCTAAGGACAGCGAAGCAGAGGCAGAGACCCCATATTTGCAGGCTGTGATAGAGCCAGGGGAGGGACCAGGCTCTGCAGATTCCTGCCACAAAGCCCATGGTCCCATGTTCCAAGCTGGGTCCTTGCCATGGTCCCAGCTCTTACTGTCCCTCTGTTTTGGGGATGTTGCTTGCTGAACTTTGCTAAAAAACCATGTTGGCTTCCTGCATGTTGGGAGGATTAGTGTTTGTGATGGTATTTTGGGTAGTTTCTGTGAGAAGGGTTATTCCCACAGCCTTTGCAACATCAGCAAAGCCTCTAACTAACCCAAATTACTAAATCCTTGGTAAAATTCTGTACTGTGTAAGTCAGGAAGTGTAAAGACCTAAGAGGACATTTCACATTACATGTTTTGTGTATTCTGGAACCAAACCCCAACGACCTCCATGCTTAGAAACTCTTCAGAACTAGACTGGATGTGGCCCCTGGGCAACCTCACCTAACTTTGAGGTGGGTCCTGCTTTGAGTTGGAAGTGAGACAGAAGACTTTTAGAAGGCCTTTCCAAAGTAGATTATTTTTTAAGGCCTATTGAGGTGACCCACAAATGAGTTACAGGTAGACAAAGGGATTCAGGTTGGTTCCAAACATCTTTTAGGCAATATTGCTGAAAATTGGTGGACTTTCTACACATGAGATAGAGCTCTTGTGACCATGGAATAAGTCCTGTTGTGCAATCACTGTTCATTGGCTTTTCAATGAAATATTGGTATGGAATGGAGGGAAAACCAGTCCTGCCTGAAAGTGGTGGAGAAAGAGGCTCTGCAACTCCTGCCACCAATGAGGAAACCATCTATCCACTGGCACCCTCTGATTATTTCTCAGCTGGTTCTGTGATATGAATGCAGCTGTCCCCATAGCTGCCTTTGTGGCTCCAGGGCTAGGAATCACTGGGGGGTGTTGTGCTCCTGCTTTTCCATGCACACATCTGTCACACATCCTTGTGTGCATAGTACCTAATTACACATACACGTTGACATATAATCCTGGACTTCTGCCATTTGGAAAATGAAAGACCTCAGGGAGAGAAGAGTGAGCTCATCTTACCCTCAGGAGAACCTGATGTTCCAAGGGTTTATGGACCTAGAGTCACACGAGGGATGTAAGGGCTGCAATAGCATTTGGGGGCATAAACTCAAAATATAGCTTCTCAAAATCCTAAAATTCCTCGCATTTTCCTCACTTAGCTTGAGACTGAGGGTGCAGTGGAAACTCCCTGCCTAGCTGCAAGCCTTGGTGCTGTCCTTCTCTCGGTGTGGATGCAGCCCCATGGCTTTGATGCTTTCCTTGGGGAGTGGACATGAAGACTCAGAGTGTCCTCAGTGGAGAAGCCTCCATGATCCTGGAGCCATGCAGACACATCTTCAGGGGGCAGAGCTAACCCTGCACACCTCTCCCCAGTACCTTCTGTCACTTCAACAGCTCCTGATTTGCTCTTTGCTTGACCCATGCACACTTTGGGACTCATGCCATGTATGAGATGTCCAGTTCCTGTGCAGCAGGTAACAACACTAAAGTGTAACCACTGCATCACTGGGTCCTTCTGCTGCATTTAGGCCCCTGTCTTCAGTCCCAGCTCTATATTTAGCATGTTGAGCAGTCACAAACACGAGTTCTGTGCCATCTGCATCAGTTGCTCTAAAATAATGCAACTGAATGGCAAACTGTGCTGTGCTCTGGGAAGAGGTGTGCTTTTAGCACATTGTAAAGTCTTCCTTCTTCTGCTCAGTTATTTATTTCTTTTGCTCCAAAAGAAGGATCCAAGTGTACAGAAAGCTTTAGTTCAGGCAGCAGCCCCAGCAATTGTATTTGTCAATATGTGGAGAGTGCCTGAAAGTGATATATTTGCAACATATATGGTCCATTGCCTGATTAACTCAGAATGAAAACCACCCAAGCTTCGCCCTGAAATCAGTTAGCAATACAATATCTCCAAAGATTGTGCAATTACTTTTATTTTTTTCCTGAATGGCTGCCAATAACTGCAACTTTCACAGAAGATAAAGATCTTTTCTGCTTCATTATTTCTGAGATGGCACATTAGGATCAAATGTACCATCCTATTAAATAAAACTCCAGGAACACTATATATAGCACCATGCCAAATGTGGGCTGCAAAGCAGCATTGATCAGATCAGCACAGAATCCTGTTTACATGCTGAACAGTTAAAATATTCCTGCTATTAAAATTTATCCTCTTCTTGGTAAACCTATATGTACATGTTATATATTGTATTCACACAACTGCTACTCATCCCCATCAGCAGCCTGGTCTGACCTCTGTGGGGGAAGAGGTTATGCTTTTTTTTTACCTCATCCAAATGACTCTTGGTATGAACTGCCAATCATCATGGAGCTATGTGTTTTACCCATCCAAATTGCTGATAAAGGGAGAGATGAGTGAAGACTTGAGTGTGATGGTGGATGAGAAGCTCAGCATGAGCTGCAGTGTGAGCTCACAGCCCAGAAAGCCAATCAAATCCTGGGCTGCATTAAAAGGAGTGTGGCAGCAGATCAAAGGAGGTGATTCTCCCCCTCTGCTCTTGTGAGACCCACCTGGAATACTGCACACAGTTCTGGTGCCCTCAACATAAGAAGGACATGAAACTGTTGGAGCAAGTCCAGAGGAGGCCACAGAGTTGCTAAGAGGATTGGAGCATCTCCATATGAAGACAGGCTGAGAGAGTTGGGGCTGTTCAGCCTGGAGAAGAGAAGGTTGTGTGGAGACCTCAGAGCAACCTTTCACTATTGGAAGGGCCTACAAGGAGCCGGAGAGGGACTCTTGGTTAGGAACTGCAATGATAGGACAAGGGGTAACGGGTTCAAATTGAAGGAGGGGAAATTTAGGTTAGATAGTAGAAAAAGGATTTTCACTGTGAGAGTGGTGAGACACTGGCACAGGCTGCCCAGGGAGGCTGTGGCTGCCCCAACCCTGGCAGTGTTCACAGCCAGGTTGGATCAAGCCTTGAGCAACCTGTTCTGGTGGGAGGTGTCCCTGCCCAGGGCAGGGGGTTGGGACTAGGTGGTCTATAAGGTCCATTCCAACTCCTAAAATTCTATGATTCTATGAGAAGAGGTTGTATTTTTCCTGCAGCTGGAGAGGCTGAGGTCCTCCTCTCCTTGGGTATATGTAAAAGACACAAATGAATATTATAGTGTCATTTTTGCCAATGAGGAATTTATAGTCACCTAAGAATTGTGGATGAGAGCCAAGGCTTGAACTCTGAATAACAGCCTAGTTTTTTTCACATCAGTGGCTGATGAGCCACTTATCCCAGCTTTACCACCCAAACTTTGCTCTTGTAGAAGACCAGAGCCCTCATGGGACATCACGCTCACTCAGACAGATTATATAGATATCACTGTAGTTCTTGAAACCACCCTGAGTTCACTCCTGGCAACGATGGCAGATGCAGGTGGCCCACCTGAAGCAGCAGTTGGAGGTGCTCTGGTGTCCCTCAGTGCTGGGAGTCAGGGAGAAAACCCTTAGGACCAGCATGTGCAGGGGCAAGAGGAGCAGGTGTTGGGTAGTCAGTGAGGTCTGGGCTCATCTCCCACACCTCATTGTTTGAAGAGCTACTGAAAAGAGCACCTCATCCAGAGTGCACCCAGCTTTTGTGAGCCAAACCCTGCTCCCCTGGCTCCCACAGGAGCAGCACTGCACCCCCTGTGCCCAGGACAGACCCCCATCCTGGCACCTCACTGCCTCCAGCTCCTGCCCCATCAAAGCCCTTCATGCCAGCCATGAAAGTTGGTTTGCACTGTGCGAACACTTGCAGTCAGTTATTAAAGGAGAGATTTTTGAAAAGGCAGAAAACCCCCTCTGAAATGATATTCCTCTGCATACACAAATTAAGTAAAGGCACATTTGCCTGGCTGAGCATTTCCATATAAATTGCTATCTAATTGCACTAATTGCACACATTCACAGATGTGCTATTGCACAAACAGGTTTGGCACATGGATATCAGGTGTCTGCTTGCTTTTGTAGCAAAGATGGCTTTAAATCAATGTGAATTATTGGTTCCTCTCTTGCCAGACCATAGCTTAGATCAACAACTGCCCAAGACATGGCTAGGAAGACCTTTTGATGTGATTTTCCAGCTTCTGTTCTGAGTCATCCTGATTTCACACCCTCAGGCTTGCAAACCTTCCCTTCCCTTCCAGGTCATAAATACTTGTCTTGTCTCAGGGAAACATTTGGTGCTGTTAGGTACTAAAGACACAGTGTAAAACTCAAATATCTTGGCATTTTATTTTTATATCGGAAAGTGATCGAATAGTAAAAATGAATCTTGGATGAAGAAAAGTTTAAAAGATAGTAAGTAGGAGTTAATGTCCTTCAATAACATCTTTTTTGTAGACTCGTTACCTCTTTATTTACCCTTCAAGATATTTGCTTCTGGTTTATAGCACAATATGTATTGAGGAGAGACATAAACTGGGCAGAGAAATGCCAATGAAATGAGAAAATAGAAAGTTAATGGTGAAACTAGAGTAGGCTAAATTAATTTACTGATTATATGACCATATCCCATCAGTAAGACATGAATTATTTTGTTTACAGTCTTCAGGTTGTTGCCTGGCTCTGCTACCCTTCACTGTTTTCAATTTAAACTGCAGTGATTGTAAAGAGAAGAGAAAATAAACCAAATGTTCCCATTCCACTTATAAATTTTATGTTTATAATCTTGTAGCCATCCATGGAAACCATGCCTGTTATTCAAGTGCCTTCCCTCCCCGAGCTGAGCATAATTATTACTGATACATCTGGATGTTTAACTACCTACTACAGACTCTTGAATTCCTTCCAGGTTTCAAATATCCATTAATCCAGGAGTGGAGAAGAGTGGAGTCACAGGGGGAAGAAGAGAGGGGAGGGTTTATGTCTATTACTTCAATTCTCAAAGGATTTATACCTTGTTTAGCACCACAGGGAGTAAAACACTGTTACCTAAGCTAGTGTCATTCAGATAAAAGGATGGAACATGCTTTTTTCCACTTGTTTTGCACAGAGTTCTTCATGCAGGGTAGGACAGATCCACTCTAGCTTGGTGCCCTCAGAAGGTGGAGATAACCTACCACGGTGCAACTCTCCCCCAGCCCAGGGTACCACTGAGTCATGTCCAATGTATGCACATTCAACAGACAGGTTTTTAAAGCCCTTTGGCTTGGGCTTTCACTCCAAACCCATGTTTTTTGTAGCAAATGAATCCATCTGTGAAAACACAGCTTGGACTTTCATCCCATGCAATGCTTCTTGCTCAGGTGTTAGCTCCTGAGCAAAGTCACACTGGAGCAGGTAGGACACAAATTATCCACGAGGAGCCCAGCAAGCACCAGAATGGGTGTTGTGAAGAAAGGAAGTCACTTTAGTGCAGTATTGGTCCCTGAGTCAAGGTGAGTATCTGACATGAGTTAAGGTCCAGCATTTCAAGAGCATCTGTAAATCCCTCCTCCAAAGACTGCACCCTCAGTGCCATGCACCCTCCTCATCTCCTTCTGAAGCCAACATGGAAACCCCATTTAGGAATGTTAGCTACCTTGCAAAGATAATTCTGTCACACAGCATTTCTCTACTGTATCAGCTCCACTAAGGCTATGGCCCAGACTTATTGATTACTTTCTAATCTGTGCCTATTAAATCCACACATCCATCTCACAATTACATACATGGCATCATTCACTCTTCAGCAATGCCCCATTAGTCCCTATTATGAGGAACACGGTGGTAGTTGTGTTGTCACTGCCTCATTAACCTCAGGATGTACCTGATCCATGGTACATTGTGCTGGCCCAGGGCCAGGCAGAAGCTTCAGCACAAAAAGCAAAGGCTGATTCCTTGCCTGACATCCAGCACTTGCATCATGATTTTCAAATGTTCCCTATGTGAGAAACACTTAGGTGCAGAGAGTGTCACATCACTTTCTGTGAAACTATTATTTGCCTCCAGATAGAATGGGAAACAACCTGTCTCTGATCATAGCAGTTACTTATAAGCTGCCAGACTGGAGGGCTAAGTGAGATAAATTAAACTGTGAGAGCTTGCTTTCCAAGAACCAGTTCATTCTATTTGCTCACAGGTTTAAGTACACATGCAGCTTTTACCCTGTAATCAAAGCACAGAGCTGAACCCAAAGAATCATATTTAATACACCAGATCAAAAAGTAGTTAGCTAAGAGTCAGGTAGCAATGCAGTCCCTCTTGGTTTTTCAGTCCTCTCAGCCAGTACCTCTGCTACCTGCTCCAGAGTCAGGAGCCTGCAGGCAGCTGCTCTTTGCTGCCCATTTGATCTTCCTGCAAACAAGGCAGGACACAACAGTGTTCAAAGCCAGGCTGGATGAAGCCTTGAGCATCCTGGTTTAGTGAGGAGGTGTCCCTGCCCATGGCAGAGGAGTTGGGACTAGATGATCTGTGAGGTCCATTCCAACCCCTAAAATTCTATGATTCTATAATAACCAGCCTTAAAGGAAAAAAAAGCAACCCAAACCTTATTCCTTCACCACCTCCATCTCTCACAGCCCCATGAAATCCCCATTTGCCAACCATGAGAGGATGCAACTGGTCTCGTTTCAAAGATGAGGCTCTTCTGTGCCTGTTCCCTGCAGCCTTCGATGGCATTGTGAGCAGAGCTTCTGCAATGCCTCCTACAGCTATGCAATTCCTCTCCACAGAAATGTGTTTTGAGTGCACATGGTTACCAGATGGAACTTCACATTCCATGTATTAAGGGGACCAGATGAGCACAGAGAGGCTGTCCAGGCCGTGCATTGTGCTTCCGATTCTAGTGGATTCCCTGTCACAGAGGAAGTGGCCTGGAATGGGAAGTCCCATCTGTCACCAAGATACTTGTTGAAATTGAATGTTCTGATTGGGTTTTTTTTTTCCAAGACTGGAAATATTTTGGTGCCTTTAGCTCTAATCCTACAATGGAGGTACAGATAAAAAACACCCTCTAAGAACATTTGGTTTACTGCATTTACCAAAAGGATGAGGTTTTGTTACTAATAGTTAGGATTTTAAGAGCTTCAACACAGTCACCTTGGCATGACCTGGAAAACTTTCATATAGGAGAGATTTATGTACTTGGTACTGGAACTCCTGTGGTTTTAATTTTTAATTGAGATTCCCAGAGCCATCTGTGAAGTGTTCCCAAAGAACAGCTAAGTGGGCATGATCTTTAGCAAAAGAAAAAAGAGTGTTTAGGCCCAAAGGGGGTTAAAGGTGCACAAAGAGGACTAGAAGATAGGAGTATCAGGAGATTGCTCTTAGTAAACAACTAAGCTAATGGGAACATTAAAAAAACCCACTACATCTAATTTGGATCAAACCTGCACAATATGTGATCCCAAGCAATGTCTGAAGATGCTCTGGAGACCAAACTCCAGTGTCTGAGGTCATCCTGAATTAATTATTTTCTTATTTTTGGTTTGGGTGTTGAAGAAGGAAAATTCCTGTGAGCAAAAGGATAACAGCATTGGACCATGGCTGGAAATCCTGATGCTAAGGATTTGGTGAGGGACAAATATCATCTGTGAACCAAATCTGCCCATCCAGCCCAAAGCCTTCCACCAGGCATTGCTTCATCCATTCAGGGGTGTGCAAAGGGTTTCTGCAAGGTGTCCCCAGTCAGCCAACATCATGCTTGGCTGGCTTACAACTGAGAACTCATTTCTTAGTGATGATGATCAGCATCTTCTCCTGACTCACCAGCATAAAAACAAGGAGATAAATACCCAATGAACGAAGAAAGGTTAACTCAGTGAGACAGCAACATCTGAAAGCCAAGGCAGGACTGTCACCACCTAGCAGTGTAAGTGGTTTCTGGGTCAGTCCCACAGAGTGGTGACAGGATGCTGAGCTGTGCAGCCACTTCTCTCTGGTGGGCAGAGTTTGTTGTGCACCTCTGAGGCAGGATGGTCTCACACACTGACAGACAGGCTATGGCTGGGCTCTGCCACCAGCTTAGAAGGAGCTCAGGAGTGAGTGTCCTCCTTGCAGATGGGACAGTACAGCCACTGTGTGAAACCTTTCAGGCCACCCTGACAGTCTTGTCACCTCTCCCACCCCATCCCAGTCACTGCACTACCTCTGCCATGCCTGGTCACCTCAAACACCCTCTGCAGGGTCTGGCACTGCAGGAAGGAGTCAGTGCCATGTAGGACTACTCTGCCCAGAATGGGAACTGCCACTGGATGGAAAATTCCCTGCCCCTCTTTACCTTCACACTCCCAGTGCTGCCACCATGACTCTTTTGGAAGAGGACTGAGCTCCCAGGACAGCTCTTATGTCTTAATACTCTGTTTCCTCCTTGTATGTCTTGTCACCTCCCTTTCTTTGAGGACTCACAGATTCTAGGTACCCTCTGTTCCCCCAAGGATTCTGGCATGTCCCTACTGTCAGTCTGTCTGCTTTCCTGCTTGCCTTCCTCTTTTCTTCTGATGCTGTGCTCTCTTCCTCATAGCTCAGCTGGTGGGACAGCTCCCAAAGCACAGCCATCATGATCGTCTCTGGTTCTGCCAACATCAAGTGATGATGGCTCACACTCCAGATGAGTGGGTTTAAAATATCATGGGATTTAAATATAGTAAAACTATAGCATTTCGCTGTTGGTGTCATGCTGTCCAAGGATGATGTTCTCAGAATCCTCTTGGTAGGTGGAGCTACAAAAAGAAAGATGAGCTAATAACACCTCAATAGCACTCTGGGAATGAGAAGGACTCACTCAGCCCTGAGAATGGAGAGCACTGCCTTCTCCCTGACTCTTCCCTCTCTCCCTGGTGCATGCCTTAGCTTGGACAGGGAACATCAAGCAGGAGGTCTTATGTCCACATGTTCTCTGCAGCCTGGAATTCACAAGACAAGACCTGGGTTTGAGTGATGTTTCATGACATGTGTCATGAGTCCCTTGAGAGCTGCTGAGGCTGCTAATCCCAAGTGAGCCCTTACCAGCCACAGGGTGTCCCACCCAGATGAACCTCAAGTGGGAGCAGCAGTACATATCCTCTCCCAGCTACCTTAGGGTGTTTCCCTAGCCCATGCAGACAGAAGCCCCAGGTGGGGTTCCAGCCTGAGGAACCCCTAGTTTTCCAGGGAGGCCTGACAAATGCATCAGCTCTGGAAGCTGCTGATTACAGACGCTCGTGACTTTCCATTAAGTCAAGATGTCTGTGGCTAGAACTTTGCTCTGTGAAGGTGCCTATTTCATATCCTTAATGCACCCACACCTATTTCTGATTAATACTTTCACCTCAGACCAATACTGAAAACCCCTATTAATTTCTGAGGCCTGTGAGCACTGCTCAGGGCTGGTATCATTAGCAGTTTCTAGTCAAGTGAAAATCGGTGTGTGGGAAGTGAGCACTGTATTACCAAATGACCTTTTCACTTTGTGTCTGCACTGCTTGGCTCAGCTCAATGCCTCAGTGCTGTTGAAAGGTGCTTCAAAACCCAGTGTCAGGGAAGGGGGAGGATGTGCTCTCCAGCATGGACTAGGAGTGGTTTTGGTTAGGGCTTTGCTTCAGTCATCCAGTTGGACCATGAGGATTTGTCTAACCATTACCAGCTCACTTGCCTCTACTGATGGTAGGTTCAACAACAGCAGTGAAGACCCTAAGGGAGAGTCTTTGGGCAAGCACATCCCCAAGGCAACCAGAGGCTGAGAGCTGAAGTTTTCTGCCTAGCAGCAGGAGACACCTACTCCACACAGACATGGAACAGGGATGATGAAAGGAAAAGCATTTCTTCATCAAGCCTTGAATCCCACCTTGCTAAGACCATCAGAGGGTAACCTGGGCTGGAGTGAGTCCCTCAGAGACTCACAGGATTGAGCTTTTCAAAAGCATAAGGTTCATCTCATGATAAATACCAATACTGGTGGCTCAGCATTAGATCATCCTTTATTTCACCTTTGTTACTGAGGGTCTAGTGCTGCAACCTGTTCTCCCTCCACAGTCAGTCCTTTGAAACCAGCAGAGAACAGGAGCCTGTTCCAATTCCTGACCATTCTTTCCATGAAGAAATTCTTCCAGATGTCCAACCTGAAGCTCCTCTGATGCAGCCTGAGGTTATTTCCTCTTGTCCTGTCACTAGATGCCTGGTAGAACAAGCTGATCCCCACCTGGCTACAACATCCTTTCAGGTAGTTGTAGAGAGTCAGAAGGTCCTGCCTGAGCCTCCTTTTCTCCAGGCTGAGCCTCCCCAGCTCCCTCAGCTGCTCCTCATGTGATTTACTCTCTAGATCTTTCCCCAGCTCCATTCCCTTCTCTGAACACACTGTGGCATCTCAATGTCTTTCTTGTCATGAGGGGCCCAGAACTGGACACAGAACTCAAGGTGCCTCACCAGTGCTCAGTCCAGAGGGACAATCACTTCCCTAGTCCTGCTGTCCACTCTCTTCTCAGTACAAGTCAGGATGCCATTGGCCTTCTTGCCCATCCAGGCACACACTGTCAACCAGCACCCCAGGTGAACCTGCATGAGGTTGTTGTGTCCCAAGTGCAGGACCAACACTGAGCCTTATTGAGCCTCAACTTGTTGAGCTGCAGAGAAAAGTACACACCTTTTTGTTCCATTTATTCCATTGCACAATCAGACAGGCACAGCACAATCTAAATGGAGACTATTTTGAGCCCTTTCACTGAGTTCATTTCTGCTTGATGGAGTTTTTAATCTGACTGTGGGCCTTCAAGACACTCCACTTCTCACCATGCTCACCTATGCCTTTTTCTTCTCTTCTCTGACCTCCTTATCTACTCCTTCCAAGGCTCTGTAGATTTTCCTCTTTGCAGAACAGTTGGGCTGGAGGCTCTAGAGCAGGTCCCACTGCTCATCCTTGAGCTGTCAGATTCCAGCAGGTCTCCCAGCTGATCCAGGACTCTTTGGCATGCCGACCTCAGAACTCACTGAAAAGTCAAAATCTCAACTATTGTGGATCTGAAATTCACTTTGGATTAGCCACAGCTTTATAAGTGTTTTGTGACTCTATTTTAGAATCCTCAATAAAAACCTCTATGATTATAGCACCTGAAGAAAATGAAACCAAACCTTCTATTTGATGACTATCTTATATTTTCTCCAAAAGAAATTTTTAAGCACGAGTTACATCAAACCTGATCCTTAGACTCCACAAAGATAAATTTTTGCTGTTAAAAATAGGGGCTTTTGAATAGTATTTGCCCTCTCAGTGGAGTCAAGAAGAAAACACTTATCCTTCCAAATTAAAAAGTCAGGAGAATGTAAAAAGGAGTAGCATGACTTACTTCTCTTGTAAGTTACTCATCACATTGATGGCAAGTGAAGGTAGGGAAGGCATCACCTTCAAGTTGGCCCCTGGTGTTATAATAATTGCACACAGTATGATGAGAGGTTCAATTTCTTCTGAAATGAAATTTAATCTTACTTCTCCCTCCAGTCTACCTCTTCCTTTTTTGTGGCTCAAATCTGATTCTTTCAAAGATTTGTTTGCAAAAGTTTCTCAGACCAGGAAAGAGTTGGAAGATCCCAGAATGGACATGAACTCAGACTGTTTCCAGCCACTGGCACTGTCCCTACTCCAGGACAGAGAGGTAGGTTTTTATGAGCATGACAAAATCTATGGAAAAAACTGAAATAAACCCCTAGATTTTCTGCTTTAGGTCATGACCTGCATAAACAAACCTTCTTTCTGTGTTTTACACTCAATAGCTAATTTCACACTCTCTGTCTCAGGCAGAGCTGTCTGATAGGAGCTGGTGCACTGCTGCCTTCAGCTGCTGGAGGCTCTCACCCCATGTGTAAGTCTGCAGTTATTGATTGACTCCAGGATGATTTCTAATAATAACTAGAGAATAACCTCCATCCTGTGCCCAAAATGTTGGAACTAGATGATCTTTAAGGTCCCTTCTAACCCAATCCATTCTATGACTCTCCCACCTGTGGAGGCAGAACTGGAACTGTGCTGTAACTCTGACTTTGCAGGGGAGAGCAGAAGAGAAAAGGGCTGAGCAGCTGCCAGAGAGGAGGCACTGTGGGCACGGAGGGATGGAAGGATGTTTGGTGGCTACATGCAGGGACAGCTGGCAGTCAGAGGCATGCCCAGCTCCAATCCTTCCATCAAAAACCTGGAGGTGGATGGAGGAGTCTTGTCCATCACACCTGCACAGACCCAGTCCCACACAATCCCACAGAACCACCTGGAAAACAGACCCTAATTCAAAAGAAAGGAAAGGAAATCATTCTAGTACAGCCAAAGTTACATAGGAGAAAAGAGCATAAATCCAACCTGGGAAAGAGGAGCTCCAAGCAGGCTCTTCCCAAAGCTCTTTGGAGGATGGTTGAGCACTTGAACATGAGTTTCTGCTGCAGCAGATGAGGTGTCTCTGACAAGCAGTGGAGGGGACAGGAAGACACACTGTTGTCTTACCTCTGCTCCCAGCACTGCTAGAACTAGTGTGGCCAAACTGCAGAGCTCAGGCATCCATACATTAAATCAGCTGTTGGAATATTCAGAAAACAGCCAACTACATCATAACAGAGGAAGAAAAATGTCTGGAAATGAGAGGTTTATAAAACTCCTTGTTAATCTTAGCAAAATGAAGAATTAAAATGAATTTGGAATAGAAATGTCTGGTACTAAAGAACTTACTTATCTGCCAGGGAAAGGCAGAGCAAGGAGAGGCTGGAAGCTGAAGGTGAACATTTTCAGCTCAGGAACACAGCACACATTTTCAGGAGAGATGACAATTAATGGTACTGGGAGAAATTCCCAAAGGAAGAGGTGTTCATTCAATTTTTGGTGTCTTCACATGGGCCCTGGGGTCCTCTTTAGCAGACACAGAGGAATCCACAGGAATCAGCCAGTTAGCTGAACTGGAACAGCTCAGCCTGCTGTCATGGAGATAACCACTGCCACCCGCAGCAGCATGACTTGGAAGGGCTTCCAACTTGGGAAGATAGTGTGGGAGCTGCTCTTCCCATGATTTACACCTTCCAGGCTGCCCATGACAGCTGATGGCAGAGACACTCATTGAGTGCAGGGAATGGTGGATCCTTGATCCAGACCCTCACCTCCAGGACACGCATCGCCTCATCAGTGAGGAACAGGACAGTTAAGGACCAACACTTTCCCTGCTTTCTCAGAAGGAAATGGAGCAGAGCAAGTACCAGCAAAAGCAAGAGAATGGCAGAAGTACCAGACAAAGGTGTGACAGAGAAGAGCAAGGACTGAAGGGGAGAGGAGCAAGACAGGCAGCAGGAGAGTGGGCAGCACAGTGCAAGGACAGCACAGAGGCAGCATAGCACTGATGCTGTTTGCTGGTGACAGTGGCATCACTTGGTCTGAGGTGCCAGAATGAGCACATGTGGCTTTTGCAGACCTGGTCTGGTCTTGGGTAGCCACAGACACCAATTTCCCCACCACTCACCCCAGGAGGTTTGCCCTGCAGAGTCCCAGGGCGAGGCAGGAGGGACCATGCAGGCAGCAGGAGCTTGGCAGAGTCTGAGTCAGCCTCCCACTCCCCAGGGCGAGGAGGAGGTGGGTTGAGTGAGAGAGGAGACATGTGAGGGGGTTGCTGGGGCTGGAAATCACTCTTTCTAGTTTTCATTTCCTCATAGACACAGGCTGCCCTGCTCAGAAACGAAACTCAGAGAGACATGCCAGTGCTGAGATGGGACGAATCATGATGACAGGTCACAGGATGCAGGGACAGGGTGGCTGCTGGAAGGGCCATGCACAAAGCAGACACAGCCCTGGGGAACATGTGGGGCTGGATGAGCCCCCACTCTGCTCTGAAGGAGGGGGGTAAATGTAGGGAAGATGTTTGTAAGTGCAGCAGAGGATTCAAGGAAGGGCAGAGAGGTGATGCTAGAAGGGAAGGAGTTTCTCTCCACCTGCCTTTGTAGAAAGCAATGCTGGAGGCAATGAGCCTGTTTTCACTTTGGAGCTGTTATGGGTGTGGAGCAGCTTTTACAAGCCCTGGAGCATCTCATGTGTGCTTATGTCTGTGCTTCAGGCTGCTGCCCTGGGCAACTGCCTGTTTGCTTGTGTTACAGCAGAGCAGAGGTGTCATCTCCCATTGCCATAACAGGACATGCAGCTTCTTGCTCTGCTTTGTTCCAAGGCTGGTACAGTCTTAGTCCTGACAAAAATGACATTGCAGTGCTCCTTTTCCATAGGCAACTTCTGTGCATCAAAGATTGCTTTCCTCACATGATTGGAGCTATGTGTGAGCCAGAGCCAAGCTGGGTAAGAGTTCTGCCAACCCAGACTGCCCTTACATGAAGCTGCCTGATTTCCACAGCTGGATTACTGGGAATGTGAAGAAAAGGAAAGCAGAGTTGTCCAACTTCCAACTTCTACCTAGGAATAGAGAGAGGAGAAGACAGTCAGGTTTGGCCATTGTGGAGGTTTGGATGGAACTGTTTCCTGGTGGGGTGGTGAAGAGCTAAGTCTTTATCACTTAATCTCCTGAGGAAGAACCAGTGATGTTTCTCTTCATGGAGAATAACTTCTTTTGCAAGGCAAAGACAACATCTCTATTCCATGGTTGTGCAGTCCTCCAACAAAAGAGCCTTGAAAACACAAAACCATGAGAGCTCTGCACCAAGACATAGGAACCTCAAGTCTTCAGACAGCCTGGACATGAGCTCTTGCTCCAGCTCACTAATGTTGTGTCTTGGGTTTCTTATTCACAGTGCACCTACTTACCCATAAATTTTAGGCAATTTTGGATGAGGTAACTTTGGGATACCTATAACTTCGGGGTAAGAACCAATAGACCTGCTCATGAGAAGAAAGAGGATAAAACTAGAATGCCTCAATAAAAACAAGTGGAAATGCTCATCTCACCCCAAACCCTTGCCAAATACTGAAGGTCTCTTCACTGCCCACTAAGAGTCAGACAAAGTTCCATTGTCTGTGCCCCAATTTTGAACTGGTTTCGATTTCCCTTGCACCCACGTTCATTCACAAAGGAATGAAGGCTAAAATATTTGTCCAAATGACTTCAAGGGTGCTTTAGTGGATTAAACAAATCTAAGTGTTCCAAAATGAGCATGTTAATTGCAGAGCCACAGGCAGGCAGAGGTGTGGTGCTCAGTGAGGCTTCATAAATCTCACCAATTTGTACAGTTAGCTTAAAATGAAAGTGGTAATTAAAAGCAAAGGAACAGCTAGTCTATTACAGACTAAATGGTTAGACTAAATATTACTCTGTATCTGATTATTAAACAAATCTAAGTGTTCCAAAATGAGCATGTTAATTGCAGAGCCACAGGCAGGCAGAGGTGTGGTGCTCAGTGAGGCTTCATAAATCTCACCAATTTGTACAGTTAGCTTAAAATGAAAGTGGTAATTAAAAGCAAAGGAACAGCTAGTCTATTACAGACTAAATGGTTAGACTAAATATTACTCTGTATCTGATTATTAATGTGCAGCTGTTTGG
>NW_008649889.1:35922-40835 GCF_000695815.1 Acanthisitta chloris | reverse complement strand
TTTTATTAATAGCCCCACGGCAAATATTTCCCGTAATGCAGGATCCTCACCCCAAGGTCAAAGGTGCAAAGTTGCAGACTTTTCCTCCAGTGGTTTCACTCTGCCTGGTAATTTCCACAGATTTTCTGCATTTTTTTGCTCTCAGGTTTAGTCAGTGTGGCACCAGCTGTCGGCACTGGTGGGTTTTTCACTGGCCCATTCCCATCACTGCGGAGCCGCAAACAGACTGAGTTCGTTTTTCCCCTTACGTCAACGGCAGGTCCCACTCCCTCTGACACACCATACTTGATGTCAAGAAAGAGTAGCTCCAAGCTTGGGTGAGTGAAGGAGCCCATCCCAGCCTGCCCCAGCCACCCACCACCTCCAGACAGGGGTACAGGTCAACATGAAGGTGTGAAACCCCAACAGAGAAGCACAACGCAAGCACCAAGCAACGAGGAAGAGTGAGGAGGGGACAGGGCTGTTTGCTTCCATGCAGGTTGTGTAAGGTTAGTTTCAGTAACCTCAGAGTCAGCATTTCAGATGTCAGTAGTTTCCACTGAGTGACTTGAGCTCAGGCCAAGTCAGTGAGGGGCACAAAGAAATAGGAGTAAAAAATTACACTCAGCTGATGGAAAAGTCACTTTAAACAGAAAAACTGACCTAGATGAATGAGCTCTCCACCCAGCCTACTCTTCTCATGTAGACTGCCAGGGTGGGTCTTGCCCAAGAAAAGGCAGATAACTGACTTGGGGTTCACTGTTGCAATGGTTGGCAAGACCTGATCACCACACAGACCCTCCAGATCTGGGGTCTGCTGGTGGAGCACTCAGTGGCAGTGGAGGAGCAGCTTGTTCCTGCACTAACATGACTTAGAATCATAGAGTCGTAGAATGGTTTGGGTTGGAAGGAACCTTAAATATCACCTAGTTCCAATCCCTGCCATGGGCAGGGACACCTTCCACTAGACCAGGTTCCTCCACGCCACATCCAGACCGGCCTGGAACACCTCCAGGGCTGGGGCAGCCACAGATTCTCTGGGCAACCTGTGGCAATGTCTCATCACCATCACAGGGAAGAATTTCTTCCCCAATGGGAGCCACATGGGAGAGCCTTGTGCAGCACTAGAGCAGTTGTATTTGACCAGCAAAGTGGTTCTAAATTAATGAATCCCTAAGCTACAGGACTGCAAATTAACTGACCCTCAGGTTAAGGAGGAAATGCTGTAGGCTGAGCTCTCCACTCTGAACCCTATTACGTGGACCACCATGAGCCCTGGTTGGATCATCACCAGGGTCCCAGTGGGAGAACTTCTGCTTGGGGGTCTCTGTTCCTTCTCATTATCTTATTCATAATTAAAACCTGGATTAATTGTAAATGGCTGCTTAAAAACACTCTCACAGGAAGTTTTACGCACTAGGAAAGAGATGCCATCAGCACAGTGGTTGAACAAGTATTATTCATGTATGAGTTGTATGTTATCATTTCAGTTCCAGAAGAAATCATATCTTTTAGGATCTCAAGTATTCCTTCTACCAGAAGATGTTGGGCAGTTAGCATGTCCAACCACCCTCCCAGACCTGGGGAGTGATGTACCATCACCTGAGGGAGGAGGGAGGAGGAGAGGAGGGAGCTTCACAGGGAATGGGCAAACACAGACATGAAACCAATGAATAACTGAGGATGTCTGCAGCAGACATTGCTAGCTGTTCTCTATATATAATATATATATATGTGTATATATACAGCCCTTTTCTCTCCATTTTCTGATTTCCCTTTCTGTTCCACTGTGTGTTCTCAAATTTTTTCCTGTTTCTCCTCATCCTTTGTCTTCAGCAGAGATTTCTTTTCCTTTCTTTACTTCTTCTAAGCCCACAGGGAGAGGAGCTGGAATCCTTCTTCCAGCACATCTGTCCTTTTTTTTTTTTCCTGGATTGTGATTTAGTGAAACCTCTGAAAAACTAATGGTGACAACCATAGTAATGAAGGATCCCAGGGATGGACGTTTTTGACTATGTCATGGAGCTATGGGAAGAAAATAGTCCAACCTGAGTGGCCCAGATGGATCCTGCAAGATGTGCAGTGGTTGGATTCCCACCCTCCTTCTGTTATTCAAATAAACAGTATCTCTTTGTTGGGTTTGCCTTGTAATCAGTTGATAAGATGAATCAGAATCCACCTCTTAACCCCAGCCCTGCAGGAATCCAGGTTGCCTGCAATGTCAAGCAAGTCTGATAAATAATTTGGATGGAGTCAATGCATTTAGTCAAACAAATAACTTCATTCAAAGGGCAGAATGGATTTTGTCAAAAGCCTTTTTTCATTATGTCAAAAGGAAGAAAAAATTGTGCAGCCCTTTCATTCTGTCACCACAAAGGCATTTGTTCAAGCTTCTGGCTTTGCTTGACGTAAAAAATGTAGTTGTCAAGGCCCACACAGTGAATTGCTCTTCCCCACCCTGTCAGCATGAGCACACAGCCCCTCACTCCTGCACAGAGATGGAAGGGCATGAGTCCTGTCACTCCACAGGGACACTCCTTGGATGGGAATCTGCTGTGGAGAACAAACAGTGTGGAGAACAGACCATCATCCACGGGGAAGAGGAAGCAGCACAGCCAGGCTGAGTGTATGCAGTGCTGAGGAAGACTCATTCCAGTCCTCCTGAGCGTGTGCATGTCCCTTCCCTGTGCCCCAGGTTACCTCCACCAGCAACCTGGGATGTTCTGCAGCAGAAAGCAACACTCTGAGTGCCCAAAGGAAATTCAGGCATCCCAGACCATTCTGCAAGATCCTTCTGCACTGCATTGAAATCATTTTGTACACATCAAACATATATGTGAGCAAAAACTGGGGCAAAGGTATTTGGGGCATGTTTTCATTATATTTATTAGAAGTCATTAAAAAGAAGGCTAGAACCTCTGGGCAAAATGCTGGACACTAGAAGTCCGTTTATTTACAGCCAGAATGAGAGACAAACCAAGGGTTGGGAGCACAGTCCTTGGGTTGTCTCCTGCCTATGTTCTCAGACAAGAGGAAGCCACCCACGTGCATGATCTTAGAATCACAGACTGGTTTGGGTTGGAAGGGACCTTAAAGCTCACTTCATTCCAACCCCTTGCCATGAGCAGGGACACTAGACCACTCCTGGAGTGATATGTGTTGCAATTCTCCATATAAGTTTGCATATTCACTACAGTCCATAGCCAAACGCCCACCCTGACATTCAAAGCCAGCAGCCCTCCAGAGGTCTCCCATGGGGACAGTTTGGCTGCTATGACCTAGAACTGCCCAGCTAAGCCCTGCAAGTCATAGGGACAGGGCAGGCACTCTGTAGTTCACCCCAACAAGGAACATCCCCAAACAGATATAAATCTTGACTACCTTTCATGCAATAAATTCCTCCAACATAAAAGATGCTCCACATAAGGCAATAGCCTAATCAGACAGCTGACTCATAACTGCTGGGGAAAAGAGAGAGCAGACATCGATACAGCAGGCTATTTTTATATTTTGAGTGGTGCTCTGTTGCCTTAGGGGCCATCAAGAGCTCAGGGAGACACGTTCCACTACTGCATCAGCACAGCTTCATGCTACATTATCCTTCCACCTCACTTGAGCTTCAACCTTCTCCATCTTCTCACTTCCCACACCCCAGAGCAGCCTCAGACCACTGGTCCTGTCCTCTTGACACAAGCCTGTGGCTCTCCATGCTTCCTCAGGCAGCACAGCTCTTGCTCACCATCCTCTGTGCAGCTGCCCTAAGGTGTGTTGGTGCTGAGCCCTCCAGGCTGCAGGTGGTTGGAGTGGTGGCAGTGCAGAGGGGACACTCACCCACCGCTCCCAAAACACCACAGGGCTCTCCTGCCTCCCTGGATGGGAGGACAGGAACTGCTCATCAGACTGGGAATGTGACATGTTACATCCCTTGGGGTGGGAAGCTCATGGAGCACCACATCCAGGCTGAGCTCCATCTAAACACAGCTACCAGGAGAATGGCAAAGCAGCCTTGCATTGAGATGTAGCAAAAGAATAATGAGTTCATTAGATACCAATTGATTGATAAAGAGGGATTTATTGAAAGGTCTAATGTGTGTAGCCAAAATTAGTTTGCCATGTAATTAACTAAAAATGACTTAAGCAATGCATTCTTAATTATTATCTTAGTACAGCCAACTTGTAAGAAATTTCAAGCATTTAATTGGCATTTGATAGAATAGCTATAGCAAGCTAATTAGGTACCAAATTATGGAATGTGCTAATTGATATTTAATAAGTATGTCAATTGGTATCTAACTAGCCAATATGTTATAGCTATCTTGGAATGTGTCAATTAAGTGCCTAAAGATCTCTTTCAAGTAGATTATAAATGTAATCTATTAAGGATGTAATTTGCAACATTTTTTGATTATGGATTGTAACTTATTTGCTTCCTGAATATGTTATTGCTATTCCCAGGCTCATTCACACAATCTAATGTGCAGCATTTTGCCTACATGAGCAACTTTGACAACTGGTGTTTTCCTGAGCTATACTGCTCTTTGGTGTAAAGAGATTTACACAGGATCCAGAAGGGAATATCTCAGTGGGACATCTGAAATATACACCAGCACAACAGCCACAGTCATGCTTGGCAGAGTTTATACTGTCTTAGTTGCAATTGTTGTCTAACCACAGCATTTTGGTGACTGCTAGGGGTGGAGAGTTGGAGAGAGGGCCAAGATGACTGGTGCAACCAGCCCACCTGGAGTGTGGTGGCACTGACACAATCCCAAGCTCTTTAATGCATGATCTTATTCATAGATCCTAGAATGTTTTGGAAGAGACCTTACCTTAAAGCTCATCTCATTCCACCCCCTTCCATGGGCAGGGACACCTTCCACTAGCCCAGGTTGCTCCAAGCCCCATCCAACATGGAACACTTCCAGGGATGACGC
>NW_008649889.1:23404-35890 GCF_000695815.1 Acanthisitta chloris | reverse complement strand
ACCAGTCCCGGGGAGGGACCAGCCACAGCTTCTCTGGACAACCTCTGCCACTGCCTCAACACCCTCACAGGGAAGAATTTCTTCTCAATATCCTATATATTAGAGTAGATATCAGGAAGAAATTATTTCATGTGAGAGTGGTGAGGCACTGGCACAGGTTGCCCAGAGAAGCTGTGGCTGCTCCATCCCTGCAAGTGTTTGAGGCCTCTTTCAGTTCACAAAAGTTCCTGATGAGGAAAACTCAGAGGGATGCTGCTAGGCAGTGGCATTGCACAGGTCTGAACCAGGTGAGAGCTCTTCTCTCCCAAGTTTTTTTCACTCACAAAAATTGCTGCTCTCAGGACAGGAACCAGAGGAGTTAGTGCATGAGAAGTAGCTTATTTTGCAGGGTAAGATGTCCTTAGTGCCCCTGGGGAGGCTGGTGTTACCCCTCAGGATGTCAGCCTAGCTTGCTTAGATCCTAGCAGGATTTACCTGTCACTTGAACACTCCAGCCAGCCTGAATCCCCAGGGAATCTCACTAAAGAGTTAATTTACAGCCCAGTGATGACCGTGGTTATTTCCCTTTGATGTCTTTGATACAAGTTGCCATTGATGCTGTGCCTTCCGAGGTTTGTTCCCTACAGCAATGCACACATCCCTTTGTATCATGTGTAAGTATAACGTTGGTATTGTGAGAGGTGCAAGCACATAACATTAGTGCTGGAGCGAGCTGAGCACTTTATCTTCATGAGTAAAGTACCCAGCTGCTCTTGAATTCAACTGAAAAAAATATGCTGCCACTCGTAAGAGCAATACATTTGCAGTTACTAATAACAACTGTTGGCATGGAAACAGTCGGTCCAGCATGAATGTAAGGATTTGCTTTCAGGTCAGTGCTGTATTAGTCAGCAGCCTTTCAAACCCTCATCTCCCCAGCACACAACTCTCCTGGCCAATTTACTCTCTGCAGCACTTTTTCCTCCATTGTGAATGACTCCAAATTAATTACATTTTATGACGATCGTGCACAGCTCCTTTTCAACTCTTACTCTGTGTATAATTACTTGGAAATGGTTTATGGAGGCCAAAAGAGAAATTCATAACTATATCCAGGTTTGGGAGTTCTGGATTGGTTTTATCCACAGTAACAGTAATGGTAGAATAGGCTGAATTATCATTATGATCATTACTAATCATTGAGCATCAGGCATAAAGACTTGGGATGTTTCTGGGTTCCAAATCACTTTTGGGGGCTGCAAATTGGCTGTTGAAAGAGGCAGTGCAGGGGGGTGCAGGCAGCTGGGAAGAGTGTGAGAGGTCCACATTTCCTCTGTTACAAAGCTCATTTTGAGCTCCTATGGTGGGTGAAGGTAAAAGGCATTTGCTCCATCCCAGCCCTGTGGGTAATTTCTGTAATTTCCATCAATCCCATGGACAATCAGCTGGAAGAAGCCAATGATCTTTAGCTCCCACCTGACCACATCACAGCACCCAAAGGCTCCTTCCCCACCAGGAAAGCAATGCCAAAGCAAACTGACTGTGGAGCCAAGCCTGGACTTTTCACTGGGGAAACCTCCAGGCTGGAACTGAGCTCCCAGAAGACCCTTTGGGACCATGTCTTCTGACTTTCAGAGGTGTCAAACACCCAGAGCTCCCATTGGTGCCAGCAGGAGGAAGAAGGGGTTTGCCCCTTTTTACAGCCTGATTTAATCTCTCATTAACTGCTCTGCCTCTCCCAGCAAGGAGAAGCAGCCCTACTCCAAGTGTGGGCACACCAAGCCTGTGAGACCCTTCTCACGTCCCTCTCAAAGCTCCCTCCTACACAGACATATCCCTGCTGTTTCCTGAGAGGAAGAACAAAAATTTGCATTTAATTTCTCCCATTCTGGGACAAAACTTGCTGGAAAATTATCCCCAGACATGAATGCAGAACAAAGGGGCTGATGCTACTCCCATACATTACTGGTGCCTGTGCTCCAGATTTCTCCTGCAATGATGAGCAGGGCTTGGTCCTTCTTCCTTCCCAATCCTGCTCCATCTAGTTTCTTTCCTTGCAGACCTGCTTCTACCCCCTTCCTTCTCAATCCTGTCCATCCAGCTTCTTTCCTTGCAAACCTGCTCCTGTCCCCATCCCTGTGCATTTCCCTTCTTGCTACCTTTATTTTTCTCCTCAGTCAAACCATTTTGTCCTATCTATCGCCTCTTTTCTAAATGCATAATCTAAACCCCAAATGAAACCACTGTATCCTTTAGTCCAGGGATGTACCAACAGCCCTGGCTGAAGTCCTTGCTTTGCTCTGGGGATAACTACAAGAATATGGGGAAAATTATAAAAGGGCTGGTGGTTCAGGAAGGTTCTCTGACAAAAGAGGGAGGGAGGCACTGATTTCAGGGAAGTTGCAGATTTCAGCATCTCATGGTGCTTTGGGGCATTTTGGGTGCTCATCTTGATGGGGTTCCCTATGGTAGGGTCGTGTCCCTGTCTTGGAGCCTCACTGGAGAGCAAGTCCCTCCATGGGAGGAGGGGAGAAATAAAGATGAAAGACATCAAGAGCCTCAGTGGAGGGCAGGATTTTGAGTGAAAAGCTGCAGAGGGAGGATGGGCTCTGACTTTCAGGGCCAAGATTCTGCCAACAGAGAGGGGACAAGAAGGACTGAAGGGATCTGATCTCTGAGTAAAGGGAGTTTATTGTACCCCTTTATACCTCCACCTCATGGTCAGTCTCCAAGCTTATCTCCTTCACACCCAACCCAGCAAGGCTGAGCAGTGGAGACAGTTTGTTCAACCTTGAATGCTACATACAAAATCAATACTGATGATGATAACGGAAAGGGAAGGAGCCTGGCAGAGACTGCTGAAGAAATGTTTGATTTCTCATTTCCCTCAAGGCCCTGCTCACCCAGGTGGAACACATGGGCTCACTGTTTGCATATTAACCTGACCCTGATTGATTTATTCATGGGTGCTTCAAGGGGCTGAGGGTTGCTGGAGGTGCTGCTCCTACATCCCAGGGCATGGCTGGTGGATTGGCCACACAAAATCAGGCTGAGCACTAGGTGGAGTAGAGCAGATACCTCAGATTTGCTTTGATATTGTTCATATTAGATGAACAACAGAAAGTCATACTGGTTCAAGGGGTCTCCTCTGCCCTCAGCAATCATCCCCTCCCTGGGGAAACCCCCCTGAACAAATCATAGAAACATAGAATTTTGGAGCTTGGACTGGAGCTTAGAGACCATCTAGCCCCAACCCCTGCCCTGGGTAGGGACATCTCCCACCAGAGCAGGTTGCTCAAGGCTTTAGCCAACCTGGCTGTGAACACTGCCAGGGCTGGGGCAGCCACAGCCTCCCTGGGCAACCTGTGCCAGTGTCTCACCAGTCACCCATCGCAAGGAAATGTGGGTGGCTGGAGTTTTAATGGGGACACTTCAAACTTGCATGCAAAGTTTTTGCCAAAAGCTGAGATGCACACCCCATCCAGGTCTCTGCCACCTTGCCCAGAGGCCATCCCAGCCCCCAGCCCACCCACAGCTCTGCCTGCTGCTCCCCAAAGCTTTCTCCCTTCTCTGCATGGTCAGTCCAACATCTTCATCTTATTTCCCAATAAAAATAAATAAAAGTAGGGCAAATATGAAGGTTAAAATGCTCAAACTGTAACATTTCCTTCTCTGGGTCATTGGTGAGAATACCCGGGAGATGCTCTAGTCATTGAGGTCTGAGAGGCTATCTAGGCTCATGGATTGAGAGGAAATGTAGTAGCACTTGCTCAGGAGATGCTCAGTCACACCCACATGGTGGTGAAGGCCTTAAACCTGTAGTTTTTTACCCTCAGATCTCTACCTGGGCAGGGATGAAGGTGCCAACCCCAACTTTGGTCTCTGTGCTGATTCTGCCAAGGGAGACTTTGTGTCCTGGCTCAGCTCAGCACCAGCAAACACACTCAGCCTCCTCCATGCCCTTCCTTGTGAAAGCCACCAGAAACCCACCTGCCTTAAACCTCTGCAGGCATTGGACCACCCTGCAGCAGTGATCTGGGTGACCTTTGGTACAGCTGCCAATGAAGGCTTAAATACGCTCTGGGAACCTTTAGGAAAAAAAGCATGGGATATAATAGACATTATTCCATGTTGGGATTACAGAGAAGAGATCCAGAAGGCCATCAAGACCAGTGGGAAGGCTTTGCCCTCCCAATGCTCAGGATGAGATCTCCAGAGTGTAGCACTTCCCTGTAAACTGAAAAGAGCCATGTGCCCATGTGGGCAGTGGTGCTGAGAGGCAGCAGGGCAGGTCTCTGGCTGCTCTCACCACTTCATCTTCACTGCCTGTTTGGGACTCTCATCATGTCACAGATGAAGCAAAACACTTTCAGCCTCCTGAAACTAGCTGCAGCTTTGAAACCTCTTTGCCAGGCCATTGAGTCCTGGCTGGAGACTAGTCCCAGGAGCCATTTAATAAATAAAATTTGGAGGCTTAGAAATCTCTGCTCATTCCTGTATTATTTATTGGTTACTCAGTCATACTGAGGCCTTTATCAACCATACATGCAGTAATGTGATCTAAAGTGCCAGGAACTGAAGCCCCTAAAAGACCTCTTCTAGAATTATGTAACATACATCTCAGGACATACAGAGTGTTTTCACAGACTAGTCAAAAGCAGAAGGAAAAACTAGCCTAGAAAACACAACCTCCACCTTTGCCAGAAGACCTGTACCTTGCAAGTTAAGCATATTAAGAACCTAAAAATGTCATAGGAACCTAGAAATATAAAAAGAGTATGGCATGTGTCCTGAGAATCAGCCCAAAAAGGTTGGGATACCTGAATGCCCAGAATGGCTCAGCCAGACCTTCCTGCGTCAGCTCTCAGCACTTGCCCAGCTGTGCCTTGTACTTTGGTGTAACATATGTGATTTACTGCTGGGGTATCTTTCCTGTTGGAGAAGACACAGATTTATACATAGCTCATTAATTTCTACCTTTTTATTATTCTATTCTATGCTCTGAAAAGTGTGAAGAGAGTGGCCTGTACAGGGTGCAGATGGAGTTTTGTTTGTACTGATGTATAGTGCACTGAAAAACAAGATGACAACAAATGGAGACCTAAAAGAACTCTGGGTCCTATATGTTTCACAGACTGTTAAGGGGTTGGAATGGAGCTTAGAGATCATCCAGCCCCAACCCCCTGCCCTGGGCAGGGACACCTCCCACCAGAGCAGGTTGCTCAAGGCTTTAGCCAACCTGGCTGTGAACACTGCCAGGGCTGGGGCAGCCACAGCCTCCCTGGGCAACCTGGGACAGTGTCTCACCACCCTCACAGGAAAAATTATATAATGTACAGTGTGTGCTGAAAGAAATGAGTCTCAAAATGCTAATTTTCTTCTCTCCCAGACCTGCTCTGCTGGGAAGATGGACTTGTGGAGCAGTTCACTGGCAGTTCATTGTGCCTGCTGGAGTTTTCCCCTTTTCCCTATTTTTGCATTTGTTTGCAGTCTATAATGGGCCCTTTCTGGTTCTTCCTCATATCCTCTGAATTGTTTTATAGGAGTGAAATGGAGTTTTTTTGATATATTGAATATATTTAATATTTTAATGCTGTGAATTTGCAGGCCAGAGCAAAGACTTGTCTCTTGTGATAAGAGACATTATTATTGTTGTGAAGAATTCCTTGAAGATTCCATCTTAATCATTCTGCTATTGAAATGGAAGAATAAAGTAATAAATGGTTTGAATAGTCTTGATTAAAAAGAATAATTATATTCCTTGGGTGGGTTAAATATATAAACTCCTTGTGGTTTTGCATTCTTTTAGCATTTGCCTGTTCGTATGAGCTTTTCTTTTCAATAAGCACATGGCTTTCATGAAGGAAGGAGAGAGGCCTCTTGGCAAGGAGATTTGGTTCCTCAGTGGCTTCCACCATGCTCTGCTCCAGGCAGAGGGAAGGCTGGTGGCAAACAGCAACTCCTCACCTGGAGTCAGACACTGCACATATGCCAGGCCAGAGGAGACCACAAAGCTGGTGAGAGGACTGGAGCACCTTCCCTATGAGGACAGGCTGAGAGACTTGGGGCCATTCAGCCTGGAGAAGAGAAGGTTGTGTGGAGACCTCAGAGCAACCTGCCAGGAGCTGAAGGGGCTCCAGGGAAGCTGCAGAGGGACTCTTGGTTAGGAACTGCAGGGACAGGACAAGGAGCAATGGGGATACATTGACAGAGGGAAATTTAGATTGGGTATCAGGCAGAAGTTTTCCCTGTGAGGGTGGTGAGACAGTGGCACGGGTTGCACGGGGAGGTTGTGGCTGCCCCACCCCTGCGGTTCACAGCCAGGTTGGATCAAGCCTTGAGCAACCTGCTCTGGTGGGAGGTGTCCCTGCCCAGGGCAGGGGGTTGGGACTGGATGAGCTCTAAGCTCCATTCCAACCCCTTCACATACAATGATACTATGAAACTATATTTCCCTGCCCTACATTTGTGCCACATTTCTACCAGAAACTGACCTCTGGGAGATGTTCCACCTCCTTTGGGTTCTTCCCTCTTTCTCCACCTCTTTCAGGCAGCCACAGTGGGTCCAGATGCCTGTGCTGGGATGTGCTCCAAGCAGGACAGACCCATGATGTTCGTGTCTTCCTTGGGGGAAACACATTCAGGAATTTGGGCAAAAAGGACAGGTTTCCCATTGGCAGTGACTCCCTGGTCCATGTCAGCAAGGTGGAGAGGCTGCAAACCCCTCGAGGTTGTCATGTGTGTACCCTCTGCCAAGCAGAAAATGTGCAGCAGCTCAGACATGGCCTAAGATGTGGAAGGGACTGGGGAAAGGTGTTTTCCTTCTGGGAATCCTGAGATTGTAACTTTGCACTCTAAGTTAGGGGAGAACTAAGGCTAGTTACATATGGTGCTTCAAGGTGTTTCTTAATGATGTCCTGGAATATATGCAGGATGAATTTGGTGGTGAGACACTGGCACAGGTTGCCCAGGGAGGCTGTGGCTGCCCCAGCCCTGGCAGTGTTCAAAGCCAGGTTGGCTAAAGCCTTGAGCAACCTGTTCTGGTGGGAGGTGTCCCTGCCCAGGGCAGGAGGTTGGGAGTAGATGGTCTGTAAGGTCCATTCCAACTCCTATAATTCTATAAGTCTATGATGCTTCAAGTCAAACATTCTCACCTTCCTGCAGTGTTGTGTGCACCTGACTGAAGTAGAAGCCATTCTGCCTGGTCTATCTTCCTTCTCCACCTCAGTTCCTCACTGATGGCATTCCACAAAGACAAGTTGGCATGTCCAAAGACAAAGACACAATGGGCAAAAAAAATCCACGTGCCATTGAATGGACATTTCCTGAAGGAAGCTGGAAGTCACCCTCACCCCAAAAAGTCACCTTTTAACCCTTGCAGTGCTGAGTCTCACAGGTCTGTCCTTCTCTCCTTTGGTGCTTGAAAACTTTTCTCAGCTAAGACTTTGCTTCCAACCTACATTTTACTTTCCTCTCACGTCAGACAGTGAGTGCCTTCCTCCCCCTTCCCCTGCAGATCCGATCATAGATGCTCTACTACTAAGGCTTCATTATTTTTACAAAAATCTACTCCAGTACAGTAAGAAGTGTTATAAATAATTAAAGAAACACTAGAGTTGTCAAAATAAATGAACAAAGTACACTTTGAGATGCATGCTCTTGGCTTATTTGGGGTTTGTTCAGTTGGCAGTTGAATTTCAGTATTCAGTGCCTGGAAATCCTCACCAGAAATGCAACCAGTGAGGTTCAGCCACCTACCAACAAGGAACCTTTGTCTTTCCCCCAGAGTCATCTAGGAACAGGGCTGGACATCAAATATCATGTGTAAAACACCAAGTGCCAGTCTCCTCTTGGCCTTTCCAGGGAAAGCAAGGACCCAAACTGCATCCAACCATGCAGCCAGAAGTTAGCAAGACCACTTGTATGGTCTGCTTTGTGTGATGCTAATGTTCCAAGTGAATGCCTCATTGCTCTGCACAATAAACCTTCTTCTCTTCATTCAATTCTCTTTTCCAGAAGGTCTTCTTTGTCTCCATGACGACAAATAAATTGCTTCTTGTTCACTGAAATCTGCTAAAAAGCTCCTTATTAAGCTAATGTGCCCAGGGTGACAACACACAAGAGGAAGACTTGCTGCAGCAAAGGATGCTTTCTTTTTGGTTCCTTCATGTGGACACTCTGAGGTCCCTCAGTGTGGCTGCTCTGGGTGTAGCTCTCATTTCCTTTCAGAGATGTTTCAAGAAATTCAAGATATTTGAGAGCGAGGAGAAAAAACTCTTGAGTGTGAGCCAAAGACACTGATAACTGTCTGCTCACCCTTTCCATCTGTCTCTCTGTCTACTGCTGTACTCTTTCCAAGCACACTGAAACTTTCATTCCAGGGTTTGGACTTGCCTCCAGCACATGGAAACCCAGACAGTGTCCCAAGTGCCACCAGTGTCCCACTCACCATCACCTCCAGCTGCCCCATATGGTTCTGCAAAGGGGACACCCCAGCATGGGGAGATGATGTAAAATGAAGGGCATGTTGGGGTGCTCTCTGTGGTCCTGGCAGGGCCTGAGCAAGCTGTGGTGTGGGTTTCTGAGGTCCCTGACACAGGGGCCTGAGAGCCACTGTGTGATTCAACGTGGTATGGGCAAACCTCATGAAAATCCCCAGGAGCTGACAATGTCTTCTCATGGGTTGCCAACACCATTTAGCATTTCAGTGTTCTCTTGTTCCTTTACCAACCACAGCATTTTTTACAGCCTTTCTTGCTCTCCCCACAATCCAAAGTGCTAAAAGGTCCCGTGAGAGTAAATGGTGAGAGCTTTCATGTGGTTACTGTCACTAGGGAAACCACTTCCTTGTGATTCACATCTTCTGTGAGTCTCTCTTCATTTCTCTCTGCATTCAGAAAGGTAATATTGTGCTGGTGCACATCAGGGGATGGGGCAGGGAGCAGGCAGAGGCAGCAGGAAAAGGTATTAGCATGCAATTCATAGCAGGGAAAAACCAGCATTGTGCCAGGGTGGGGTAGAGCTAATCACTAGGAAAGGGTAAATATTCAAAACTGGCAAAAAAAAATCAAACTGACTGTGTGGGACTCAATATGACAGAGACACACACACACAAACACAAAGGCCTTTTCTCCCCTCCTAATATTACTTTCTTTTTCCCTTCAAATTGATGACAAGTGTTTGAGCTCAGAGTTAAAACAGGTAGACAAATTGCCACCAGTTCTCTTCTCATCCTGAGATCAGCCTGGTGGGAAGTGTCCTCTGCCTGCCCAGGTAAGGGGGGCAGGAAAGGTCAGTTTACCCAGCAGGTCCAAGCAAGGCAAGGGCACAGGGCTGTGGTGTGGCAGCACAGCACTACAACAGGGCTGGTGATATCAGCTGGAATGAGAAATGACAGCTGACAAACTCAAGGCATAGCAGAAAGCCAAGATTCAGAGAATGCCCCAAAACACACAGAGAGTCAGAGATGATTTGGGTTGGAATCATCTCATTCCACCCCCTTCCATGGACAGGGACACCTTCCACTAGCCCAGGTTGCTCCAAGCCCCATCCAACCTGGCCTGGAACACTCACAGGGATGGAGCAGCCACAGCTGCCCTGGGCAACCTGTGTCAGTGTCTCAGCACCCTCACAGGAATCATTTCTTCCTAGTATCTAACCTGAATCTAACCTCCTTCAGCTTAAAGCCATTCCTCCTTGTCCTATCCCCATCAGCCCTTATCCAAAGTACCTCTCCAGCTGTCTTGAAGGCACTGGAAGGGGCTCTAAGTTCTCCCTGGAGAATTCTCCAGGCTGAACAGCCCAAACTCTCTTGGTCTGTCATCATGTATACGAAGATTGGAGTCTAAGAACTGGTGTCCACAGAGGAGACCAGAAAACCTCTGGTTATTCCATGTATCTCAGCCTTCAGGCTATGACCAGGATACAGAGACACAGATGCTTTCTTCAAGCACAAGTAAACACACTTATTCTTGCTTACAGGAAAAAAAATTACCATCCTTTGCATTAAGAGAAAATTTTTCATGGAGATTAATTTTGGTATAAAACCAGTTTTCCACTTATATTAATTTTTGCCAAACACGTCCTATTTCAGAGGAAAATTGTGACTTAGGGGAAATAGAAGAACTAAACATCTGGAAACAGGGAGGCTGCAGTCAGCCCTTGACTCAG
The DNA here is from genome assembly GCF_000695815.1 of Acanthisitta chloris. Classification (NCBI taxonomy): domain Eukaryota; kingdom Metazoa; phylum Chordata; class Aves; order Passeriformes; family Acanthisittidae; genus Acanthisitta; species Acanthisitta chloris. Next base: position 25,741 of record NW_008649889.1, on the reverse strand, counting down.
TCAGCTTCTCAGTGTGCTCCTAGCACGAGGGAAGCCACCAGGTCTTTGGAAGGGTTCCCATGCAGAACTGTGCTGAGGATGTCCACCCTGGAGCTTCATTTTATCCCTGTGTCTGCTCTATCCCTCTCTTTGCACCACCTTGCTGAAATCCCATTCATTCTGGCTCCATTTGCCATTCCACAAATGGAGTTAACACTCCAATCCCTTTCAGAGCCATGGAAGGTGGAGGTTTAAATCAAATGAAGATGAATATATTTGCTGACATATAATTGTTTTCTTTAGTAATTGCACTCAGGTCTCTTCACATCTGATGGTTAATGTTGGCTGAGGATTGTTTGTGAAATGTCTTATTGTTTCTGATGAATCCTATGAAAAGAGACATTCTTGATTATTTTGCCATGCAGGGGATTACAGCAGGTTTTACTGCTAAGCAGTATTGATAGACCTTGTGCTGTCTGTTACCATTTAGCTGCTACTAATAAATCAGAACTTGGTTTCTTCTCCATATGCTGAATCCTTTAGCACACACAAATATGAGGAAAGAGCTTTGGATGGTGCAGATTCCCAGAGGTGCTAGGTGGAGGACAGTGCTGCTCCAACATGGGGCTTGAGGAGAGGGTTCTGAGCATCTTCCTGGTGCTGTGACCATCCAAGCAAGTTCTGGCCATTCCTTATGGTGGTCACACTCAGCATTCCCAAGGCTCCTTGTTCACTCCTGGCATTTCAAGCTTTACTGCAGGTAGTGGGAGGCTTGGCAGAGGTCTGATCCCAAAAAGGAGATATCAACACCTCTTCCCCTGCCGGGACTGGAGTTACATCTGCCTGACCTGCAATGCTGTGAGCAGGAGACAACAGAAAGGCTTCAGAAGTGGCTGTGATGTTTCTCAAATTTGGGAGCTGATGTGCTCCAAGATCCCACTTTCCCTTGGCAAATCCACAGCCAAAGGGAAGACAGAAGCAGGGATATTTGAAAGGATAGAAGGTGTCATGTGCCTCATCCCAGAGGACAGGGACACACTCCCTCCAGCCCTGGTGGCCTGGAGCCTCCCATGTGTGCCAGCACAGTGATGCTTGGTGCCACAATGCCAGCAGCAACCAGGGCACGGGATCCCAGGGGCAGGTGCTAAATGTCCCTGAGGCTAAAAATCCCAGCCCCAACCCTAAGCTAAGCTGGGAGCAGGGAGGTGCTCAGCTGCCAGGAGGCTCAAAGCTTGGGCTAGAATGCTCCCAGTGCTCCCAGAAACACTCTGGAGCTGGGGAAACCCTGGGTGCCACAGGGGATGGCTGGAGGCTGTGCCTGCCTCCACTCATCCCTTGGGAGATGCCCAGAAAGCTCAGGGCCTGCAGGAGCAGGTAAGTGATCAAAGGGGGAAATCGAGAAGCACATCCACACCCACCTCTCCACCCCTCCCAGCCTAATGGAGCTAATTAATTTAGCAAAGATACAGCACACTGTAATTTGCCTAATTCAGTAAGAAGATACTCAGCAGCAGCAGCAAGTCCTGCTCACAAGGATCAGCTTCCAGAGGGGCTGGCTCTGCCAGGGGCTGAGCACCCTCCAGCAGCTGCAGGTCCCACCCAGTCCCACCAGTGCTGGCTGCAGGCTCAGCACCAGCCCAGTCCAAACCAGTCCAACCCCAGCTGAAAAAAAAATCCATAGACATTCCTCATGGCTGCAATTCCTAACCTGAATGAAGTGACTTGAAACTGAGCCTCTTATTGTCAAGGGCAGTTAAACCCTCATCTGCTCCCCCTTGTTTATTCTCCCAACGTTAGGGAGAATATCCTGTGAGCTCCTGGAATCAGGGGGTTTGCACATTCCCCTCTTCCAGAGGCTGTTTTCCTGCCTTTCTTCCTTTTTTTCCCCCCTCCCTCTCTTAATGAAGATGTGTGCTCACGGAATCATAGAATCATAGAATCAACCAGGTTGGAAGAGACCTCCAAGCTCTCTGGATATGGATAAAGCTGTGGAAGCTGCCAGAATAGGAGGCTGAAGTTAGCAGTGATGAGGGATCACTGCAGCCCCTCCTGTGCCTGGCCCCGGTGCAGCAGCACGGGAAGGACTCCTACGCTGAAATGGAATGCAAAAGAAGAATTACATCTAGCTGAGGTCATTTCTTGCATGATGTATAAGAGACCTCCAAGCTCTCTGGATATGGATAAAGCTGTGGAAGCTGCCAGAATAGGAGGCTGAAGTTAGCAGTGATGAGGGATCACTGCAGCCCCTCCTGTGCCTGGCCCCGGTGCAGCAGCACGGGAAGGACTCCTACGCTGAAATGGAATGCAAAAGAAGAATTACATCTAGCTGAGGTCATTTCTTGCATGATGTATGAAAAG
>NW_008649889.1:0-23383 GCF_000695815.1 Acanthisitta chloris | reverse complement strand
AATTCAAAATAAAAGCTTTCCATCGAGGTGAGCAGCAAGGCAGAGCAGCAAGGGCAGCAGCTCAGAGCATTGTTAATTTTGCCTTGATTTTTTTTTCCCCTCCCTATCTGGCAATCTTGAGGGAAGAAAAAAAAAAAGATGCCTTGACATTTTTGTTTCCTTATTTGCTTGTCTTCTCAGTATGTCAAGAAAGAGACAAGATTATAACACAAGCCCTGCTTTCAGCAGACAGAGATTTGCCATCCAAACAGGCTTTCCCCTTTTAATGTAAGCTATGGCATTAGCCCAAGTTATTACTATAGATGTAGCAAACCTCATCTATTTTAATCAGCTCCCTTCCCTTCCCAAATTGCACAGGAGCTCTCCTGCTAAATATCCCTTTTCTTTTTCAGGTAAGATAATTTCTGGGACAAAATGTCAGAGAGCTCAACACATCCCTTCAATTACTGCTGTACAGATTTTCTCGGAGCTACTGGACAATAAGTAGCTTTCAGGGAAGCATTAAGTAGATTTGCCCTCGAGGGTTTGCATTTCAGTAGAGTGACAGTTATTTTTGTAAATACAGGGGGAGGAAAAGGGAAGAAAAGAAGGGGGAAAAGCCATACATATGCCTTCCCCCAGCCCTAAGAAAACAGACAGACATGGGCTAGACAACTGCTTATTATCTGAGAACCTTGAATCAGATAGGAAAACCAGAGTTTCTAATGTCTTCAAATGTCACAGCATTATGATTTATACCAGCACACAGTGTACCATGCTTCATTACAGAGAAAAAAAAAACAACCAAAAATTGAATTACCGAACTAATGTCTTTCTTTTTTTTCCTTTCAGAAGGCTTTGCTACTACTCTGAGGATATAAAATCCATCATTAGTTGTTTTTAAGCTTGTCTCTAATGATGAAAAAAATAATGGGGCATGAAACCCAGACTTAACAAAACAAAAATACAAAACACAGCATTTTACAGACTTTACGTAAACATAATGTGACAATGCACTTCCTTTCATTCTCTGCTATGACAGTTAATTCCAGACCAGGAAAACTGTCAAAAATGTTTAGTTCTGCTTGGGTTGAGTTAATTACAGGCCCTGGGGCTGTGTTGACTTTCTCCTGCTAATGGCACTGTGCTACAGGTAAAAATCCATTTGCAAGAATGTTTTCAGAGCTACAGATCTAATTTACTGAATATCAAATATTTATGCCATTGCAATTAAAGTGACAACGTTCCACCCCTCTTCACCGTGCAGGCTTGGGCTTTTTAATAGAATTTATTATACAGTAAACATTTGGTAAAAAAGTTTTGCTCCAGCTTATAATGTGAAAGCTTTGAATATTTTATTGATTTGATTTCTTTTTGTACTCTATCCCTATCAAGGCTGGAACGTTATGAACTTCTGCAGCACATAAAAGACCATTTTTTACTGTCAGAGCTGGGAAAACTCGGATGGAAAGGCTGAGGATGACGGATGGAGGTTGAGTTGTCGCTGCAGCTCTCACCCTCACTCGGGGAGGAAGAGGAGGAATGAAGTGCCAGGACAAACCTACCAAGAGTCGTAGCACAAAGGAAATAATTTTGCCTTGTTAGATAAATAGGTGAGTGGATTACTCCTGGTTTACATCCATAATCAGATCAGGGGGACCTTCCCCACTGGCACAGGGTGCCCACAGCCACCCATATCCCAGCTGCTGGCAGAGGGAGCAGTGCAGGTTTTAATGAGCACCTTGGAAAGCTAATGAGGCTCTTGGTGACGTAGGTGATGGTGGAGGGCGTCCAGAGGAGGGGAGGAGTTTGCTTTGCCTTTGCTGGTTTGGGTTTTGACAGCAGAGATCAGGTTGCAAATTGTGCACTTCAAGTACTTTGTGCAGCTCTGTGCTGCCATCCCCATGCTGCCATCCCTACCCTGCCATCCTCATCCTGCCAACCCCATCCTGCCATCACCATCCTCTCTGGGAGAGCATTTCCCTGTTACTTGGCTCTGTTCACTATAAACCTCATGAGTAACTATCATTTTTTGCCTGTGAAAGATGTGACAAACCTGCTCAGGCTTATTTGCTTCTGCTGAAGGTATTTTTATTTGCTTCTGCTGAAGGTATTTTTATTTGCAGAGAGACAATCAACACCACACAAATTTTGGCTCTGAGCATGTTTTAAAATGCCACATTTGGTTCAAATTCTGAATACTTCCTGCAAAGAAAAGGGCTGTGCAAAAGGAAGGAAACATGGTGAGGGGCACAAAAAGTTGCCTGTTCTGCCTTAAGAGCAGCTGATGGCTGCAGCATCCAGGCTTACCCTGGCAGGTGTTTCATTAGGGATCATGAAATCATAGAGTCATGGAATCACACAATGGTTTGGGTTGAAAGGGACCTTAAAGATCATCTTGTTCCAACACCCTGACATGGGCAGAGACACCTTCCACTAGACCAGGTTGCTCACAGTTTCATCCAGCCTGACCTGGAACACTTCCAGGTGGCATCATTCTGTTCATCCACTCAGTGACTTGCTGACCATGACCTTGTGCCAGTCCCTCCTGACCCTGCTGGCACCCCCTGCCTCCTCCACCTCCTTGGGACAATCAGCTCAAACAGCCCCCTGGGAAAAGTAGCACTTTGACTTGGTTTTAAACCAATGTCCCACCAGCTTTATTGAATTCCCCTTGAGCTGCTTTGCAGCTTCTTGCTCTCTGCACTCTTTTGTTGTCCTTTGGCCTCGTGTTTAGGTAGTTCCCTCTTGAAGCCAAGTACCCATGTAGCAGGGCAGTTCAGCTTGCTGCCCACACTGCTGTGTCAAGCCTGAGTAAAGGGGATGCCCCACCAGTACCTTCTGCATCAAGAGCAGTGTCATTCCTCATGGGCTGGAAGGCTGATCACTCTAGGACTTCTAGACAGCTTCTGTGACGTCCAGAACTACAATCTCTTCATCTGAGCCCAATGAGGGACAAACCTGGCCTGTGTGTGGGTAGCTGACATTTTCCACTCTCACTACTTGGCCTAAATTTGCAGCTTTGCCTGTCCCACTCAATGTTTTCTTGCCATTGCTCTCAGGGTAATGCCATCTTGTAGCATATTTTTGTTATTAGACCTCAGGTTTCCCATCCCCAGGGATTCCCCAGGGTTCCTCTTTCCACCTGGTGTTTTAATGATGTTCTTCTTTACATTATCACATGCCTTGCCACCCTCCCACCACCCTGCTGTGTCTTCCCATAGTGCCAGTAATGCAACAACACTGCACTTCATGGATTAGCCTCCCTCACAAGAGCTCCTTGATGCCCACAGGGCTGGGATCAGTGGTGATGCCAAGCAGCTGAGATCCCTGTTTTAACTGTGGACCTGTGATGCTGGCATTGGAGCTCATGGGAGTTTCACTGTGGCTCTGTTGGTTAGCTGGGTCACAAGTGGCCTCATATGCCATCTTCTTTTATGGTAATCATTGTGCTCATGTCCCACTGGTCCTTTCAGAAGTTCATTGAGCTACATTCAATAAGCTGAACAGGTCACCTGAACCACGTGCTCTTCCTCACCTGTCAGCTGTTTCCAGTTCCTAGCCTAAACACATTCCTAGGACCCCTTGGACCATGCCAACTATCAGCCTGGCTCTGCCATGGTTAAGACCATCCCTCCTGTCCTGAATCTTCAGCTTCTACCTCTGCCAAGTCTCTCCTCTGTGCACCATCATCCCACTGTCACACCAAGCCTCTCAATTCCTGCCTGTCCCTTAGCTGTGGGATCACAGTATCTCTGAGGATGCTACTGTGGCAATCCTGGAAATCAGTCAGAGAGGTTTTGGGCACTGGAACAGCTCCCCAGGGCAATGGTCATGGCCTCAAACCTGACAGAGCTCAATGAAGATTTGGACAATGCTCTCAGGCACATTGTGGATTGTTGGGGTGTCCTGTGCAGGGACAGGAGTTGGACTAGGTGGCCTTTGTGGGCCATCTCCTGCTCAAGATATTCCATGATTCTGTGTACCCTCTCCAGCTGATCTCTGTACTGCAGCAGCAGTACATGGGACCCCTGGATACTTGTCACTGGAGCAGGGAGGGGACAGCAGTGCCTCTGGAAGATGTATAGCCCAGCTGAGTCCTCACAATGACACTGTGGCTCTGGCCACATCTACAGCATCAGTATCTGGCCATGGGCAACGTCCTTTCTGGGTGAAGGTTGCTCAAAAGGACCCAGGTCAGGGCAGCCACTGTGGCCACACTGATGACAGCACAGGGCTCTCCAGTGCCCACCAGGATCATTACTGTGCTCTGCTAGCTCTTTGAGTCACTTGACCTTCAGCCTCTTGCCTCTCCACATGCCCGAGACAGGCACTAATCACTTCAAAACCCAACTGCTGTCATGTCTTATTGCTTAAACACCAGCTCTGCCAGCTGCACATTTACATCCTCAGCATTGACTCAGCTAATGTATCTGTCACTTAAGTGCTACTGATCTGCCAGCAATAATACTGGATAGAGCAGCTAGCAAGGGTCCAGGCTCATGACTTTGCTCGCAGGGAGCAGTCCCTGGTTGTCCTGAGTAGGGCTTGTGGCAGATCCCAACCATGGAGCTTTGCAGGATGCAGGTGAGCAGCATGTCCTCGTGCTCTGTGTGGGAGCTGGTCCAAAGCCCCTGTAGCCCTCTTCGAGAAGGGCAAGAAGTGAACCAAAGAATATGTGGGATGAGCTCTGCTTGGAGGGGTTGTCAGGGGGTCAGGGTCAAGATGAGTGTGGTAGGACCCCTGGGATGGGACGTGAGCAGGGCTGGCAGGAGCACAGGCGGAAGTCCTGAGGGACAATGCCTGAAGGTGGAAACTTGCCCTGATGTGGAGGTGGTTGGGCAGTTGGCCGTTCAGACTTCTGTGGAAGCTGCTTCAAACACAGACTGCTCAGACATAATGCTCATAGATATTTGTGCTCTATATCCCACCCATCTCCTCTCCCACCATAATGTCTTTAACTGGCTGAATAGAGCTGAGGGCAGCACAGCCAGTGGGGTGAAGCAGAGGAGAGAACAACAGGCTGCACACCAGGAGCCCATCCTGGAAAATGGCCTTTGCATTGAGTCACACTCCCTTTGATTGCATCCCTGACTGTGGAGGTCACATCCTCCAGTGAAACTCTACAGAGCTAAGGAGTCTACACCCAAACCTGTCCTGGAACTCAGACCCTATCCCTTGAAGCTTTCTCATCTCTGGCTGCTCCAATACATTCTGGCAGATCGAATCACACACTGATGGGTCAAAGAAAGATTCTGGTGCCCCAACATCAAAAGGACATAGAACTGCTGGAGCAAGTCCAGAGGAGTCCACGAAGCTGATCAGAGGACTGGAGCACCTTCCCTAGGAGGACAGGCTGAGAGAGTTGGGGCTGTTCAGCCTGGAGAAGAGAAGGTTATGTGGAGACCTCAGAGCAACCTGCCAGGAGCTGAAGAGGCTCCAGGGAAGCTGCAGAGGGACTCTTGGCTAGGAACTGCACTGACAGGACAAGGAGCAATGGGGAGAAATTGAGAGGGAAATTTAGATTAAATATCAGGCAGAAGTTTATTCCTGTGAGGATGGTGAGACACTGGCACAGGCTGCCCAGGGAGGCTGTGGCTGCCCCAGCCCTGGCAGTGTTCACAGCCAGGTTGGCTAAAGCCTTGAGCAACCTGCTCTGGTCGGAGGTGTCCCTGCCCAGGGCAGGGGGTTGGGGCTGGATGATCTCTAAGCTCCATTCCAACCCTTTATAATTCTGTGATTTCAGAGAGCCAATGTGGAGGTGCCATGGCCACACAGACACCTTGTGGAGCACTGATCAGGGTCTGGCATCAGTGCTGGTCCCTGTGCTGCAGGGCTGGTGTGTGGAGACTTCTCCCAAGCTGCTGCTGAGGGAAGAGCTCATGTTCTGCCTTTGTCGCTGACTTGTTTTCATGAAAGTTTAATGCATCTGCTCTCTCTCCCTGGCAGTGAGCTGAGTCCTGTGTCCCTGCACAGTGCAAGAGCCAGACTGCACTGCTGGTAGGATGAACCCAGCCTTGCCTCCTGCAGCCCCTGGATCTGAGCAGCACAGCAGAGATAAGAAAAAAGATCTTTGGCTAAATCCTCCCCACAGGTGAGGTGTGTGTGTAACAAGGAGGCACAGCACTGCTACTTAAATAACCAGGGCCAGGGCTCAGGGGAGCTTGTCCGAGGTCTTACTGTGCTTTAGGAAGCAGGAGGACTTAATGAAATCTTTCATTCGTCAGTAAATGTCACTGTATGAAGTGTAATTAATGGATTTACCAGAGCTGGATGTAGCCCAAACTGAAATATAAGCACTCAGGGAGTCGGCTGGGAGCAGTGTCCTCTACACTGCTTAATTATAAGGTCACTGCCAGAGCAGTGGGAGCTTTGCTCAGACTCCAACTTGGGAGAAATGTTGCCAGCTCAGTTTTCCTCAGCGAACCGATGGGTTTCACAGCAAGAGAGAAGAGAGTTGGTGGTGCAGGCAGGCCCTGAGCAGTGAGGTGGTGCAGGGCTGTGGTCAGAGCTGGATGGCTCAGCACAGCCCTTGGATGGGGCACGGAGGTGCTATGGGCTGGGGCCATCAGGAAAGGCACAGCTTCCTCTGGGCCCCCTCAATTCCTGCTTTGTGGCTTCACCAGCCCCTGTGAGTGTGCACAGGAACCTTCTGAGGTCTGGGGCACACAGGCAGTGGTGCCCAGATAGTGCTGGGCAGGGCTCCTGGAGCGAGCAGTTTGTCCAGGGCATGGAGTCATCCCAGTCTGGCACTGGGGAGCCTGCTGTGCTCCCTGCCCTGGGCACAACTTGGCATCAAATTTTGTTCCATCTGTGAGGTTTTTTTGCTGGTCCCCTGTGAGAGCCTGGAGAAGAGGTTTCCTGGCTCAAAACAACTAGATGGGAAAGTGCTGGGGGAACAGGGCAAGTTCTGTGAAGCTGAGGCAGTGGCTGCTCCCATACAGCCCCTTGAGCCTTAAAGGCTCAGAGCTGGTGTGCACAGAAATGGTGCCAGTGCCTACATGGCTCTGGTGTGATCCTGAAATGGGGTCAGTGCCCACATGGCTCTGTGTGACCCTGACATGGTGTCAGTGCCCACATGGCCTTGTTATAAGTCCCAAATGCTGCCAAGAGCTCTGTGACTCTGCCCAAAGCACAGCACAGTGTGGCTCAGGCTGCAGACAGCCACGAGTGAAGGAACCAGTCAGAGCACAGTGCCCGTGGTGCTCCCTGCCCTGTCACTGCCCTCACTCCTCTTCCTGGAGGTACCTGGGGACCTCAGTGGATGACTGACTAGTGCACAGCACCCTGCTCTGCATGGTGTGGAGGGACAGTCAAATGCCTTGTGTTCACCACCCAGCCCAGGTGAACCTGCTCGACACAGCACATTGCACATGGGGGAGATCACAGCTCCTGATGATATCCACCTTTTCCACCAGGCTTTCCAAAGGGAGAGCTGGTTTCCCAGCACCTGCAGCTCTCAAACAGCAAGTTTCTGTTACTCAAATCTTGTTTTCATTGCGTGATTTCCTTCCATGCTACCCCATCACATTGCCACCAGAGCCTCCAGTCATTTGAAGGGTAGCTTGGAGTACAGGCAGCTCTTCTCCTGGGAAAGGCATCCTCCTTGGATGGCCTCATGTCTCCAGCTGGAGAACTTATTCAGCCAGGACATCCCTAACTGCTGCTTAGCTCTAGAAATGGATCTCCAGTTATTCTACTATGAAAATAAGAAATAATGGCCAAAAAAAAATGTAGCAATTGGCAAGAGACAAAGACAGACACAGGCACAAGTCTCCTGTAACCTGCTTCATCTCCAGTGAGGATGTCTATTCTCTGCAGCATATTTCAAAAAACTCGAAGCCCATTATGAGGAACAATCAGCAGCAGATTTTAATAGATGCATTTTGCACTCAGCTGTCACCATCTGTGTTTCCCCATTAGAAATGCAGAATGAACGAGCTCCACAATTACAGCTGGGAGGGCCAGTACAGCTCTGTGTGCAGCCAGCCCTCCTCCCCTCCCAGGGGAATCCTGGCCCTCCAGCATGGCCCATTGCTGCCAGGGACAGTCACACCTTGTCCCATGCACAGGAAGGGTGTTCCCAGCCATGGGGCATCATGCTGCATCCCCTGTGTGTCCTGCCCAGAGGTGTGCAGGGCCAGGCTGTGGGGACCCCAGGCTGGGGCACAGCCCAAAGCTGGCACCCCACAAAGATGCTGATGGCATGAGGCACTTGCAGAGGAGATGCTGGGAGTGCTGCCTGTGTGCCCCAGACCTCAGAAGGTTCCTGTGCACACTCACATGGGTTGGTGAAGCCACAAAGCAGGAATTGAGGGTGCCCAGAGGAAGCTGTGCCTTTCCTGATGGCCCCAGCCCAGAGCCAAGCCACAGCACCATCACAGTGCTTGGCAGCAGCCCTGCACCAGGAGGGTCTGAGGTGAGTCCCAAGGCAGCTGTGCCCCAGCCCTGTGGGTTCAGTGGTCTCCTGTGGGTACCCAGACCTGCACTGTGCTGCCAGGGCAGGATGGGCTGTGTGGGGATGGCTGATCTCTGTGCTGGGACACCTTGGGGTGCTGCTGTGAGCAGCTGCCTGGGCTGGGACACAGTGTCTGGAGAGAAATCATAGAATCATAGTATCACAGAATATCCTGAGCTGGAAGGGATCCACAAAGATCATCAAGTCCAATTCCTGGCCCTGCACAGGACACCCCTACAATCCCAACATGTGCACATGGGGGACAGGAGCATCAGGCAAATTGCACTCCAAAACAGCCCCAAAGCATGTCCAGAGGAAAAAGAGGAGAAGGAACTGTGCCTTGGAGATGCCCAGCCACAAAGGGCTTCCATCCCTATGGGATACTGTGGAGGGACTCAGTGAGGAGACAGCCTGAGCTGGAAGAACCTGCCAGGATGTGTGAACCCATGAGCTGGCAAGATAATTACTTTTTTAATCAAGTCTTTTCAAAACATCTAATTTTATTACTTTATTCTTCCATTTCAATAGCAGAACGATTAAGATGGAATCTTCAAGGAATTCTTCACAACAGTAATAATGTCTCTTATCGCAGGAGGCAGTCTCTGCCTGCTCTGGCCTGCAAAGTCGCAGTGTTTGAATATTAAATATATTCAATATATCAAAAAACTCCATTTCATTCCAGAAAAATAATAAAGAAGAGGAAAAAAATCCACATGTAACATGAATTTTCCCCTGGAAAAAAGTAATTATTAAATAACACCCAAATAACTCTTTTCCCCTCCAAACTGTCTTCTCTGGGAGGGAGGCAGGAGAGACCTCCCAGGCCAGGCACTAGCTCAGCTGGAAAATGAAGCTTTCCAAAGCTCTGGTGCTATAGATCCCACCCAAGATGTGCTGCTTGGTTTGGAGGAGGTATGGGCTGGGCTGGTGTCTCCCAGCATGGTGGGTTAGAGAAAACATCTCCATCAGATCCAGAGGCTGATAGAGAGAGGAGGATGCCAACCCTGGTTCCCAGCCTGGTGTTGGGATGCAGGGAGGAGGATGCCAGCTGTGGTCCACAATATGGTGTAGGGATGAAGGGAGGAGGATGCCAGCCCTGCCCCCCAACATGACATTGGGATGCAGGGAGGAGGATGCCAGCCCTGGTTCCCAGCACAGCACTGGGATGCAGGGAGGGGGATGCCAGTCCTGTTTCCCAGCATGACAATGGAATGAAGGGAGTGGGATGCAAGGCCTGGTTCCCAGCCTGGTGTTGAGATGTAGGGAGGAGGAGTCCAACTCTGTTCCCCAGCATGGAATTGGGATGCAGAAAGGAGGAGGCCAGTCCTTCTCCCCAGTAAGGCACTGGGATGCAGGAAGGAGGAAGTCAGCCCTGCTCCCCAACATGGCATTGGGATGCAGGGAAAGGGATGCCAGCTCTGGTCCCCAGCATGGCATTGGGATGCAGGGAAAGGGATGCCAGCTCTGGTCCCCAGCATGGTGTTGGGACCCAAGCTGGGCTGCTGTTGTCATGTCAATGCTTGCTTTGATTACAAGAAGAGACAATGTTATCTAAATCAGGGGCTGATCAGAGTGCTCCCAAATAACACAGGCCATGTTTGCATCCTTGTTCTTCTCCAGGACAGTAAATGGTGACAGCGAAAGTTCATGATGCAAGTGGCCAGGAGAGGGGAGTGACAGTGGCAGGGAAGGAGGAATGTTTGTGCTGTGATTTCAGGTTGTTTGTGACAGCCCAGAGCTAGCCTTACCTTCCAGAGCTCGGGCTGCTGGGCAGGCAGGGCAAAGGGAAAGCCCCAAAGCCTTGTTTTGAGAAAGTGTTCACGGAAACAAGATAAAATGTTGGAAATAAACACAGATGACCCTGAGCTGCTGTCTCACCCCAAAAGCATGCATGTCATTTCCTAACTTGTTTTGCTTTGCTTTGCTTTTTAAAGGAAAGAGGTAAAAACAAATTCTCCCATGTCAAACATCCTTTGGATGATTTCCCTTCCTGCCCTGATTCTGTCTGGATCTGCAGCAGGAGCTGCTGTGCAACAGTGCCAGGTCTTCCCTGGGACAAAGCTCATGTCTCCATCACCTGGTGCCTGCAGAGAGTGATCAGAGCATCAGCATCAGTGATCAGCAGTCCTAGTTTGTTTATTGCTCTTGTAATAATTACAATTTCCTTATAATAGCCATAAAAATTATCTTTCCTTATAATAATTTCCTTGCTTTTTTGTCTCCCTGTCTATCCCAGTGACTAGGGCCGTTTCACACCTCCCTCTTTGGGAAGTGCTTCAGAGGTGACTGGGGCCTCTCCTGTGCTTTTCCGCCAGGACATCTGCTCCATGCAAGTCCTGGGAAAGCTGAGTACTGCTCTCCCATCCATCCAGGCCTGGTTTGGGTACCCACCACAGGAAAGCTGCGTCCAGGAGCACCATCTGGCACCAACAGCTCCTGGGAGCAAGGACCAGCCCAGGACAGCCCTCATCACCTTGGACAACTGACTCCAGAGGTCTGACAGACAGTTTCATCCCCAGCCTTGGTGGAAGGTGATGGAAATCAGCATCTTAGCGATCACCAGTGATTTTGACACTTGTCTCCTGTGATTTCACTCCTTTGCCCCAGGTCAAATCTGGAGCCACTGGCCTGAGGAATGTCCCTGCATCAGCCCCTGCCAGCACTGCTCGTTTCAGGTTGGACAAATGGACATCAAGGCCTTTTCCAAAGCTCAGGAGTATCCAGCTATTTCTAAATAACCTGGATTGAGAAGCTAAGGATCTTGAAGGGTGAAGGATAATGCAGGTGTTGAAATACAGGAGTAATCCTCATGACAACAGAGTTTATCTCTGTGGTGTTCCATACACAGGTTAGCCTCAAGGAACTTGCCTGATTTTGTTGTGCCTCAGTTTCTTCATCAGCACAATGACATTTTCAATCCTCCCTTGGGTACCTCTTCCCTGGACTGCCTGCAAAACCAGCTGTGGGGCACCTGGGGTTGCACATCTGTCCTGTGGATTGTCATTTTGGCATCATTCTCCCAAACTCTTCCCTATACACATGATGAACTTTCGAGGCATGATGCTCTGTGCAAAACTACTCCCCTGTCAGCAGTTAACACAACAAGCTGCCTGCAATATCATTTTGTTTTTAAGGTGAGCCCTGAGTTTGGATCAGTTATCTAATGACAACTCTCTAGTCTGTAATGGTTTTTCCCTCTGCATCGATACTCCCTTAAGATGAGTAATTTTAAATTGATGTCTATCTCTAATAGACTTTCCTCAGGCTCTCACACAACTGCCTGAGCTGCTGCTTACAGATTAAAATCTACTCCAGCCTGCCCAGCAGCAGTTCATCAGTGACAGTTGTTTCATTAGTTGATGCAAACCCACTCAAAATAAATTCTAATTAAACCAGAAACTGAAATCATACATTTTTGGAACACTCCAATGCTGATGCCACACTGCTCTGCACTTTCCTTCCAGCCCTGTTATTACTCAGTCCCTGCCTTGTCGCTGGAGATGTGGGATCAGACAACGATAAATAAATAGTTCTTTCATTAAAGTCTTTGCCAATGCAGAGTAGCAGATTGAATTATTTGCTCCTCAAGGTTCCCTGTGCACATGGGTGTGAGGGAAGAGAGGGAAAAGGGAAGTGAGGGAAAAGGGAAGAGAGGGAAAAGGGAAGACAGCAGCGTGCTCCCATCACTGCCAAGCCACAGCCAGGCTCCATCCTCTCTTCTCCTTGCTGGGTGCAGAGTAAGATGCCTGAAGAAGGAATCTGAAGGAATGGGGGTCCTTGGGGAGGTGCCAGAGGTGGTGAGGGCAGCCAGGCAGGCACGTGGTGCTGGCACTGCTCTGCTGCTGGCTGCTTCCCCAGGGAGAGGTTGGCACCTCTCAGGGCTCGTTGCCTGGAGCCAAGCAAGTCTTTGCAAAAAAGAATCTTGGTTTCTATTAAAAACATGCAGGCTTGGGGCAGTACAAAGAGTAAAACCACAAAAAAAAAAAAAATCAAACCTCCAGGAAGAAAATCTTTCAAGAGACAGTGACAATGCTGCTTGCAATAAAAGGTTTCCAGGAGTTTGATTCGATTCACATTTCTTCCCCTGCTTTCTCAGTTTTGGGCTGGGGTGAGCCTCATGCATGAGCAGGTTTTGTCCCTCAGCTGGGCAGGTGGCACCATCCCACAGGAGACGCTGCAGGATTGGACAGGGGGTGACTTCAATGCAACACATCCAAGTATCTGCCATCATCATCTGCCCAGGGAAGTGGTGGAATCAGCATCCCTAGAAGTATTCAAAACCCTGTGATCTGCTGCTTAGGGTCAGAGATTAGTGGTGGGCTAGGCAGTGCTGGGTTAGTGATTGGACTCAATGATCCTATAGGTATTTTCCAACCTTAATTATTCTATGATTCTAAATTCCCTCCTATTGATTGGATCATTTTTACCACACAAGTAAAAGGCAGTAAAAGGAGTCTGTAGTCTGTGCAAAGAGCTGGGCACCCCTGGACTGGTGGTGGGAGATCTCAAAGGGGGTCAGGATGTGCCTGCTGCCTGCCCTGGACCCCTACTTGACCTCACAGGGACCCACCAGCCCTGTCCTTGTGCCCAGCTCCCATCTGGAATGTGCCAGATGCCCTGGGAGCAGCTATGGCCAGTGGCTACAATCAATAGTTTGGCAGCTACAAGCAGCAAGTTGATGGCTACAGGGCAACAGAGAGTTTAGCAGGCAATCGGGTCACTGGTAAAGAAATCAGTGCTGCCTGATGTGGATAGACTGGTGACACTCATGGCAGGGATGGTAGTGGGGTCTCCCACTCCTGTCTCCTTCATCCTTATCATCACTGCCTCAATCAGCCCCTGTGTCTTCTCTCCCTGGCCAGCCCCAAACTCCTCACTTCACCCCCCTCCACACAGTGCTGCAGCAAGAAGCTGGGACAGCATCTTGCCACCAACATATTTTTTTAGGCCCAGTTCCCACAGCACATGATTTTAGAAATGCAAATGGCTCTGCCTGCAGATTTTCAGGCAGGTGCCAGGGAAGGAGAGAGAGAGAGAGAGAGAGAGACAGAGAGGAATGCTCTGATTTTATCAAAATCAGTTTTCCTGCCCAAGGGAGGATGGAAAGCAGCTACTCAGCCTCAGGAAGACGATTCTATTTAAACCACAGGATCATGTTGTAGCTACTTCTTATTTACCAGACTGGAAAGTTACATTAAGAAGTTATCACTTATCTTGCAGGAGAACAGATTAAGAGTGAAGGACTGTTCCCTGGTTTGCATACAGCTGCACTTCCCAGGTTACTAAAAAGACAATTGATGTACTAGTTCAGGAAGAAATATGATTTTCATTACGATATGCAGGAATCAGGGACTGTATTCTAATGGTCCCCTGTCACCAGTGAAGAGCAAAATGGCCTGTGACCACTGTAATGGAAAAAAGCCTTCTGGGATATTTTGCATAGCTTTGTGTTTGGGGTTGGTTTTTTGTGCTTCTAACACCCTGATGGCAGCATTAAAGGGAACTGCACATATTTTTTTCTTTATGAAGAGTTTTAGGTCTCACAGTGAGACATTTTCTCCTCACTCCTGGCAGAATGTTTGTGTTTGAAGTGAACATTTAGGCTAGTTATAAGGTAAAACAGCAGGTCATATTTCCAGCAGTGGAGGGGGCTGTGGGTGATGTTCTCCATACACCTATTGGAGCAGGTGAAAGGAGATGATTGCATGGAGTTACCTGATGGCACAAGGATAAAAAGCTAATAGAGAGCACTCAGAGGAGGCAACAAAGATGGTGAAAAGCTTCGAGGGGAAGTTATATGAGGAGTGGGTGAGGACACTTGTTCTGTTCAGCCTGGAGAAGAGGAGACTGAGGGGAGATCCCATTGCTGTATACAACTTCCTCATGAAAGGAAGTCAAGGGGCAGCTCTGACCTCTGCTCTCCGTGACCTGTGACAGGACCCGAGGGAATGGCCTGAAGTTGTGTCAGGGAGGGTTAGGCTGGATATTAGGCAAAGGTTCTTCCCCCAGAGGTGTTTGGGCACTGAACAACTCCTCAGGGCAGTGGTCACAGCCCCAAACCTGACAGAGCTAAAGGAATGTTTGGCCAATGTTCTAAGGCACAAGGTGCATTGTTGGGGTGTCCTGTGCAGGGACAGGAGTTGGACTGATGATCCTGGTGGGTCCCTTCTAACTCTGAACATTCTGTAATTCCATGAACTCTTATGACATATCAGTCTCTGACCATGGAAATGCACTTGAGAAGGTCACATCAGCCCTATCCATGTCCATGTCTCCAGATTTCCAGTCTGATTTTAGGACAGGTGAAAGTGGACATACTCCACATTCCCTGTGCACGGCAGGAGTTGGACTAGATGATCCTCAAGGGTCCCTTCTGACACAGAATATTCTGTGGTTCTATGATTCTGTAACTCTCTTTTGGGGTCCCCTCAAGGTTTTTTGATGCCAATGGCTGTAGGAAATCATCACAGGGCAAAAAAAATGATGGTTGGGATTTAACCAGTGTGTCCCTTCCCTGAGAAACATGTCTGGTTCACAGGAATGGTATCCAAGGTATGTGAGCACCATGACCAGTTCCAGATCCTCCACTGCCACTTTCCTCTTCTTTTCCTGCAACACTCAGTCAGGTAATGGAGAGAAAAAGTGGGAATGGACAGTTCACCAAAAGCAGAGATGTGTTTCATCACACTAAGTGGGATCCTCATCCCAGTCTTCACTCCTCCTTGGCTTGGTACCAGACTAGAGGCAGCAACACACAGATGGCTCACACCACCCATGTGAACCAATAGCAGTATTGGAATATCCTCCATTCCATGCAAATTATTCAGCAATAATTCCCAGAGGAGAAATAAAATACATTCCAAACCACATTTTAAAATTATAAAAACTCTTCATAATTGATAAATTAAAGGATTTCACTCTTAGCTTCAGCACAACAAGAAGAAAGACATGGAGAATGTAGCAGTAAGTGATGTGCTGTGATTTTCCTCTCCTGTTTAATTACTTGACTGCTGTAAAAACTAAACCAGCTTTCAAAGGTAACTCAAATTCCCCCATCACTAAACAGCACAGAGCCCTTCCCATCCTGTGAACTTGCAGACAGCTGGGCTGAGCAGCTTTCCTTTAAACCCACCTAAGTTAAAGACAAACAATTTAGGTCCATTGATCTGTAGCTGCGGAGCCTCCTGTTTAAACTCAGGGAGATGGAAGGAGCATAAAGCAAGTGCATAGGATTTTCTTTGCATTGCTTAGATTAAAGGACATCAGGATGAGTGGTTTGTGTGATGATCAAAAGATTCAACACACTCTGCACCTGTCACAGGTAGGAACTCAATTCCTTATGGATGAAAACAGAGTGGAGCTGGCAGAGCATGAGAGACTTACAGAAAGGGATGTGCAGGGAGTATATTTAAAGGCTGCATGAATATAGGATTAAATGTTGGTATTCTATGATAAAATGGTAATTTTGCTTAATCAGAACATTTCTAGCACAGAGTTCCTGTTGATCAGAGCATTCCCTAGCAGATAAAGGGGATGATAGGGAATTGTCTTCATAGAAATATGGGAACGTTTATAAATAGTGATCTGGGGGGGAAGAAAACCAGTAAATGGCTGCACAGATAAATGCTGTTTGCAGTAAGATGCTGTGGCCTGGCTGGGATGGAGAAAATCAGAATATGTCATCTCAGTTTGCTGTTTTGCTCTTCTTCCAGAGGCCTTGATTTGCCTCCACTTTCACTTGTCCTAAAATCAGATTGGAAATCTGGAGACATGGACACGGACAGGGCTGATGTGACATTCTCAAGTGCATTTCCATGGTCAGAGACTGATATGTCACAAAAGTTCATGGAATCACAGAATGTTCAGAGTTAGAAGGGACCCACCAGGATCATCAGTCCAACTCCTGTCCCTGCACAGGACACCCCAACTGCCAGGGCCTGGCTGGATTCAGCACAGCTGGAGCCTAAAATCTTCCCATCCTAGGGAAGAAATATGAGAAGTCAACCTCTCTGAAAAAAAAGAATCCTTTGTTAAGCGATCTTCTAATGCCAAATTTACATTTCTACATGCTCACAGCAAGTTAAAAGTAAATAAATTAAGTATAACCATTAGGCAATTAAACAATGCCCAGATAAAGATGGGAACAGGCAGGATGCCAAGGAACAGGCAGTTGGGTGATGTTAATTTTGTGATATGTTGCATTTAATACTAATTCTCTCTCATTACACATGTCACATCAGTCTCACTGGCCTGTCATACCCCCAGTCCCTGTGTGCATCAAAAGGCAGGAGCAGAGAGGAGAAGGAAGAGCTGTCAATGAGACAAGGTGCAGTGCATTGCTCTCAGGTCATGGCCAGTGGTTTCCTTTCTACTCAGGACACTAAAGTCAGCTCCAAAGTTGTTTTGTCCACCCTGACCTTGAACACTTACAGGGTTGGGGCAACCACAGCTGCTCTAGGCAACCTGCACCAGTGCCTCACAGCTCTCATAGGAAAGAATTTCTTCTGTGTATCTAACCTATATTTCCCCTCTTTCAGTTTGAATTGTTTGATTTCAGCAAGTGCTTTGCTGAGGAAACAAATTCCAAGCAGAAATTCTGCCTCTGGTCAGTGGCTGATGCACTGCTCTGACTTAACAGCATTTGACAATCAGATCAACATGCCCAAGAGAAGTGTCTCTTTAAACCTCTCCAGTAGTCAGATAACTCCTTCCTGGGCCTGGACATCTGCTAAAACATCCTTCCATCCCAACACTGGACATTCAAGGCCAGGTTGGACAGGGCTTGGAGCAACCTGGTCTAGTGGAAGGTGTTCCTGCCTATGGCAGGGAGTGGAGCTTTGCAAAGGAGACTAGCTTTGAGATCTCTTCCAACCCAAACCCTTCTGTGATTCTGCTCTGCCCAACCAAGCACAGCATTGAGCTGGGGGACAAGGTACCATGGGTACCCCTCACTCCTCACCAGGATATAAAGCAATCCCAAAGATTAGCTTGGAAAGGGTTATTCTTCAGAGAGGAAACAGAATATTTAAGCCTGCAAAACTTCCTTTGACAGGGTTGTCTTTTAATTACCCTGTGGAATGATAAAATCCCAGCACTGAAAATGTGTCTTTACAAATCTCTAGCTGGAGTAATTAGTCCCGTGCCTGGCTCTCCTGAGAGATTATTGCTGCCTTCTTTTCAGATTACTTACCCAAATAGAAGTGGAATCATTGCTATGTTTGACAGTGAGATATAAAATATCAGATAAAGCTGTTAAAATACTGTTTCACACACTGGGTTTCTGCAGAGTAAGGAAGCATCTGCTCTCTCGGTATCAGCAGCAGAGCTGAGCAGAAAATTCACAGCTGAAGGCTGAGATGATGAATCTCACTTCTTGTTTTTTTAATTCCTGGTCATTCCTGGAAAGATCTAGGCAATCAAGAATTAAGTTGTTATTCAAATGACTTGAATAATGTTGTTTGCAGCTTGTGTTCATTTTAAGGCTTGAATGTGCTCGTGGGGGTTTAGGTCTGGTGAGTTCCCTGATATGGTCCAAGGAATTTAAATGGAATATTTGTGTGACAAACGCAGAGTTACACCATATTAGCCCTGAGCCCTGCAAAATCCAAGCCCCGTATCACCATGTAGAGATTTCAGGTGGAAACATCTGTAAAGTCTCTTTCTTTATGCAGAGGGACTTCTAGGGGATGCAAAATGCAGGTAACATTTCTCCTGTTACATACTTAATGGCATGAGCTCAGAAGGAAATTTCTCAGTATATATGGCATAGATCTGTGGTGAAATTTCCCTCAAAGAAGTTCCAGTTGCTATTTATTACTTTCTGGGGGAAAACAAATCTTTCTTTGGGAATTAAAGTGCTTCCTACATTATGGCAGGCTGTTAAGCTCACAGTGCTCAAAAAATGCATCACTGACAACCCTCATCAATTGCTGAGCCTTTGTGCAGATCACACCCTGGTTATTTCCTTCTTTTCCTACCCACAGGACAAATTTCTGCCCAGAAATTTCTGTTTCCAGGCCTGGTGTAAGTGATGTGCTGGGTGTGTGCTGTTGAGGCAGCAGCTCCGACAGGGAACAGCGTCCCAGCCTTGACTCCTGGATAGTCTGTTCCTTGCCAGCTCACATAAATGTTTTTGTGGCATTCTCACTCCTTCCAAGGCAGATTTTGTGTCTCACTGACTTCTAATGTAACTCAGCATCACAATTGAGACATCGCCTGGGTCACCAGAGAGACAAAGAAAGGAACTAGGATGAGAAACCACCAACTACCCTGTGTCCAGGGAAATTCAAACTATCCTAACACCTTCCAAGAACAAACTTTATGGGCCATGAGTGTGTTCTGAAGGTCTCTAGTCCAGTCTATACTCCCCAGTAGGTCCAGCTGCAGCAAGTTCTTCAGGACCTTCTTCAGTCCAGTTCCAAATACCTCCAGGAACAGAGTCCTGAGCCCCAGATCCAGTGTTTCACCCCCACAGAACTCAGCAGAACTTCCCTTGCTCCAGCTGGTGCCTCTTGTTCTCCCACTGTGTGCCTTTGGGAAGAGCCTGACCCCATCTTCTGTGCACCTTCCCACCAGGCACAATGAAACCTTCCCCTCAGCCTCCCTCTGGGCTGAACAGCCCTGGCTCTGTGCCTCAGCTTCCCTTCATCTGTTCCATGCTCCTGCACACCTCAGCAGCTCACACTGGACCTGCTCCAGCACACCAGCACCTTCCTTGTCCTGGGGAGCCCCAAACCAGGCACAATATGAAATACAGCTCTTTTCCCAAACTGGGAGTCAAACCTGGGTGAAACCAGGAATCCTGACCACTAGACCAGGTGGGACCACAGGCACCTCTGCCACCTGCCTGGCTCTGGATTTGCAGGAACAGCCAGTCCTGATCCTGGGCTCAGGGACTGACAACAGCCCCAGCATCACCCCATCCTTTCCTGATGCATCCCACAGCCTGGAGGGGGAAAACACAACCGTGTTAAAAGAGGCAATGGCTCAAGCTCTTCCATCCAGCTCTCTGCTGGGATGCTCCTGCAGCTCCACACAGAGCTCAGAGTTCATGCAAGCCAGTCCCATGGGAATTTGGCTGCTTTAAGCACCCCTGGACCACAGGCCCAAGCATCTGCCCACCCATGCACCCTGGCACCCACATCCCTAGGGAGCTGTGCTGCTGCAGAGCCCAAGGCAAGGTCACACATAAGGCCACACTGCATTCTTAGTGATAATTGGTGGCAGAGCATCTCAGGAGCTAACTCCAGGCAGCATGAAGACAATTGCCCAAGCTGCTTCCCTTTATTTCAGTTGATTCCACTTTTTTGGTTTTGCATGATTCCCTGCAGTAAGGAGCTGATAATTAAGAGAGGATGAATAACATTTCTGCCACTCTGTGTATTAAGTTTTCTCCCAACAAATGAAAACATAATTGCCATTACACAGTGTCCTTATCGCAGCAAACACGCACGGTTGGGATGAGAGAGATCTCCAGATAGGCACAGGCACTTCTTCAGCTACTTAGAGATGAAAACAAAGCATTGGTAGCTGAGGGGCTGGAGCTGCTCAGCACACTGATGCAGCTTCCCACAGCATCTCCTGGCAGTCCTCTCCACCATGGGCTCACTGCCAAGACCTCAGGAGACACCTCATGGGCTCTGCAGCAGAGGAATCATAGAATCACAGAATGGGGTGAGCTTGAAGGGACATTAAGACCATCTAGTTCCACCCCCTGCCACGGGCAGGGACACCTTCCACTAGCCCAAGTTGCTCCCAGCCCCATCCAACCTGGCCTGGAACACTCCCAGGGATGGAGCAACCACAGCTTCTCTGGGCAACCTGTGCCTGTATATCACCACCCTCACAGAGAAGAATTTCTCCCTATTATCTAACCTAAATCTACCCCTCTTCTGCTTAAAACCTTTCCCCCTGGGCCTATAACTACCAACCCTTGTCCAGAGCTCCTCTCCATCTCTCTTGGAGCCCCTTTAGGCACTAGAAGGGGCTCTAAGGTCACCCTGGAGAATTCTCCAGGTTGAAAACCCTGAACTTTCTCGGTCTGTCATCATGTATTTGAAGATCAGAATCCAGGAACTGGTGTCCACAAAGAAGACCAGAAAGACCCTGGTTATTCTAAGCCACAGCTTCTCTGGACAACCTCAGCCAGTGCCTCAGCACACTTCATCTTCTTCTTCACCTTCCCCAGAGAGGTGGTGGAGTCACTATCCCCAGAAGTGTTTAAGAGGTGTCTGGATCCGACACTGGAGGATATGGTTTAGGGGTTACAGCAGTGACAGATTAAGGGTTGGACTCGATGATCTTATGGGTCTCCTCCAACCTTGATGATTCTATGATTCTTCTGCTGCTGAAACCTTGGAAAGGCTGGTCTGGTTTTTACCTTTTTATCCCCTTTTTTTTTTGTCCTTCTTCAGTAGGTTCAGACTCTTCACCTGCTCTGCCCAAACCTCGTGTCTCTTCAAATACATTTGTAAGGTGATAGTTTACCCCCAAGGGAACAACCTGGAGCATCTCTCTGTGCTGTGCTGTTCTGTTTCACTCATGTAGAGCCCTGGTTTCCCAGTCCCTGTCGTGCTGCCAGTGTAGCATTGCAGACAAAATGTTTAGGGAGGATATAATTGCCAGTTGCTTCATGCATTGCCTCCCAACATCTTATCTGAACTCTATGAACAGGAATTCTCAGCACAGAATAGGAGAAATAATGAGTTTCTGAGAACAGGCTGTGTCCTGGCTCTACTTCCCAAGCAAATGGGGGCACAGAATACAGACACAGAAAACACTGAACTGTGCTGGTGTGTTTAAGGAAAGAGCTTCATCACCTCTGTGCTGGGTGTAATTAGGACTTCTTAGAGCTACTTATTATACAGACACTCCCAGAGGCCCTGTCAGGATTTCTGCTGGGCACCTAGCAAATCCATGGGGAGAGATTTCCTGCTCCCAAGCCTCAGTATCTGAAAACCAAATGTCTCAAGGGCAAGGAATTAAGGGAGTTTTGAGTGGAGATTGATCACCTGACCCAAGTGATACACAACAGGCTTTCCTGTATGGGGCAAGCTGGAGAGGGACTTTGTTAGGGACTGTAGTGACAGGACAAGGAGGAATGGGGATAAATTGAATGAGGGAAATTTAGGCTAGATCTTAGGAAGAAGTTTTTTCCCATGAGGGTGGTGAGACACTGTCCCAGGTTGCCCAGGGAGGCTGTGGCTGCCCCAACCCTGGCAGTGTTCACAGCCAGGTTGGATGAGCCTTGAGCAACCTGCTCTGGTGGGAGGTGTCCCTGCCCAGGGCAGGGGATTGGGACTGGATGATCTGTAAGGTCCATTCCAACCCCTCAAACATGCTATGAAACTGTGTGGAGGGCAGGACTTGGTGTCCCATTTCTCCTCCATACCCAACAGACAGTTGGCTGTGCTTTTTTTTACACCCAGGCCAAAAGATACTCCTTTTCACAAGGAATAAACATCCAGTCCTCAGTGCTCTGCAAGAGTAATGTTGGGCTCTGATGTCTCAACCTTGGAGCAGTGATGCTGGAGGTCCCACACTAACAGGGCACTGCCCTCATATCCCACCACCAGCTGTGCTGCAGGTGACCCCCTTCCACCACCCTGCATCCAGGGGCTCCTTGCTCCTGCCAGCTCCCTGGACATACCGGAAAATAAGCATTCGTTTAACATTTGGAAGCTTTGTTGGGATGCTGTGGCCACCTCTCAAACAAACCCAACTGCAGGTTTATGTACTCCCAGGTTTTAGGCTGGATTAGAAATAAACAGAGAGTTATCAAAATAAACTTCAGGGCTCTCAGTGTGGCTGTACACACTCCAGAGATGCTCCTGTGTAACTCCACCAGCTCAGGCCAACCACACTGTTCATAGAGCTCCTGCCAACCCCTCCCAAAGGCTACTTCATTTTTATTTGTCAACCACAAGTGCTGAGCTGGAATCCAAACCCAACACAAATGAAAACCATTCCTCCCAAAGGGATTTACAGCCATTCAAAGATTTAAACCAGCCTTTCCCAAATGTTCCCAGAGCTGGGAGCTGAGTGATTTGCTCCTCACACAAACTTTCAGGATTAACACACTGTTTTCAGCGTGGCCACAGGCCATGGAACAGCACAGGGAGTGGTGGATCTTTGGTGATGGTCTGTCAAATGCTGTTGGGGTACACCCTGCCCCCTGCAATCTGCATGTGGCTGTCACCACAAGGCTGTCACTGCACATCAGTGATGTAACAGTCTCAGGATATGGTACAATAAGGGACTTTTACTCATTAAAAAAATAGTCCTCTCTGTGTTTTGAATGCCACAAGAGTCCCTAAAAAGCCAGAAGTGAACAAGAAGACATGGAAGATCTTTTGAAATTGAAGAATTCTCCTGATAAATACATCTCTTAATGAAATACAAGCAATTAAACTAAAAGCCCTATCCAATCCTGCTTGTCACTCCACACATTGACATTTAATTGAATTTTTTTCCCATCTCCTGGTCCTTTTTCCCTGATAAACAAATTCATTCACAACAGATCAGGTTTCACTAACCCAGAAACCAGATGATAGTCAATCAACTAATTGACACAACAAAGACTTTTATATGAGAAAAAAATTGTCTAATTAAAGCTCAAATGAAATTTAATGATACACAGACATCTTATAGTAATGAACAGCCTTCTCGTATTAATTACTTGGGGTTTAACCCTTTCCCTCCTGACCAGTGCAATCATGAGAAGGATGATGGAAGCAGAGGCAGTGCCCAAGTTGCTGTGTCCCTCCAGGAGTTTGCACTGTCTCTGCTGGGTGATGGTCCAGAAGGAGCTGGGGGTGCATGGATGACCCAAAGGCTCCTCAGCTGCTCCAGATTAAAGCAGTAAGTGCCATCATCACCTCTCCAGACTGTGTAGGGCAGGACTCAACAGGGAGTACCCCAGGGTGGGTGGGTGGGTGGATGGATGGA